>NC_134698.1:7687872-7987872 GCF_050947455.1 Rhinoderma darwinii | reverse complement strand
ATCTATCTATCTATCTATCTATCTATCTATCTATCTATCTATCTATCTATCTATCTATCTATCTCATATCTATCCATCTCATATCTACAGTGAAGGAAATAAGTATTTGATCCCTTGTTGATTTTGTAAGTTTGCCCACTGTCAAAGACATGAACAGTCTAGAATTTTTAGGCTAGGTTAATTTGACCAGTGAGAGATAGATTATATAAAAAAATAAAAAATAAATCACATTGTCAAAATTCTATATATTTATTTGCATTGTGCACAGAGAAATAAGTATTTGATCCCTTTGGCAAACAAGACTTAATACTTGGTGGCAAAACCCTTGTTGGCAAGCACAGCAGTCAGACATTTTTAGTAGTTGATGATGAGGTTTGCACACATGTTAGATGGAATTTTGGCCCACTCCTCTTTGCAGATCATCTGTAAATCATTAAGATTTTGAGGCTGTCGTTTGGCAACTCGGATCTTCAGCTCCCTCCATAAGTTTTCAATGGGATTAAGGTCTGGGGACTGGCTAGGCCACTACATGACCTTTATGTGCTTCTTTTTGAGCCACTCCTTTGTTGCCTTGGCTGTATGTTTCGGGTCATTGTCGTGCTGGAAGACCCAGCCACGAGCCATTTTTAATGTCCTGGTAGAGGGAAGGAGGTTGTCACTCAGGATTTGACGGTACACGGCTCCATCCATTCTCCCATTGATGCGGTGAAGTAGTCCTATGCCCTTAGCAGAGAAACACCCCCAAAACATAATGTTTACACCTCCATGCTTGACAGTGGGGACAGTGTTCTTTGGGTCATAGGCAGCATTTCTCTTCCTCCAAAAATGGCGAGTTGAGTTAATGCCAAAGAGCTCAATTTTAGTCTCATCTGACCACAGCACCTTCTCCCAATTACTCTCAGAATCATCCAGATGTTCATTTGCAAACTTCAGACGGGCATGTACATGTGCCTTCTTGAGCAGGGTGACCTTGCGGGCACTGCAGGATTTTAATCCATTACGGCGTAATGTGTTACCAATGGTTTTCTTGGTGACTGTGGTCCCAGCTGCCTTGAGATCATTAACAAGTTCCCCCATGTAGTTTTCGGCTGAGCTCTCACCTTCCTCAGGATCAAGGATACCCCACGAGGTGAGATTTTGCATGGAGCCCCAGATCGATGTCGATTGACAGTCATTTTGTATGTCTTCCATTTTCTTACTATTGCACCAACAGTTGTCTCCTTCTCACCCAGCGTCTTACTTATGGTTTTGTAGCCCATTCCAGCCTTGTGCAGGTCTATGATCTTGTCCCTGACATCCTTAGAAAGCTCTTTGGTCTTGCCCATGTTGTAGGGGTCAGAGTCAGACTTACTAATTGAGTCCGTGGATAGGAGTCTTTTAAACAGGCGACCATTTAAGACAGCTGTCTATAATGCAGGCACCGAGTTGATTTGGAGCGTGTAACTGGTCCGGAGGAGGCTGAACTCTTAATGGTTGGTAGGGGATCAAATACTTATTTCTCTGTGCACAATGCAAATAAATATATATAATTTTGACAATGTGATTTTCTTTTTTTTTTTAATATAATCTATCTCTCACTGGTAAAATTAACCTAGCCTAAAAATTCTAGACTGTTCATGACTTTGACAGTGGGCAAACTTACAAAATCAGCAAGGGATCAAATACTTATTTCCTCCACTGTATCTATCTATCTATCTATCTATCTATCTATCTATCTATCTATCTATCTATCTATCTATCTATCTATCTCATATCTATCTATCTATCTCATATCTATCTATCTATCTCATATCTATCTATCTATCTCATATCTATCTATCTATATATCTATCTATCTGTCTGTCTATCTCATATCTATCTATCTATCTCATATCTATCTATCTCATATCTATCTATCTATCTATCTATCTATCTATCTATCTATCTATCTATCTATCTATCTATCTATCTATCTCATATCTATCTATCTATCTATATCATATCTATCTATCTATCTCATATCTATCTATCTATCTATATATCTATCTATCTATATATCTATCTATCTGTCTGTCTATCTCATATCTATCTATCTATCTCATATCTATCTATCTCATATCTATCTATCTATCTATCTATCTATCTCATATCTATCTATCTCTCATATCTATCTATCTACCTATCTATCTATCTATCTATCTATCTCATATCTATCTATCTATCTATCTATCTATCTATCTATCTATCTATCTATCTCATATCTATCTATCTCATATCTATCTATCTCATATCTATCTATCTCATATCTATCTATCTATCTATCTATCTATCTATCTATCTATCTCATATCTATCTATCTATCTCATATCTATCTATCTATCTATATATCTATCTATCTCATATCTATCTATCTCATATCTATCTATCTCTCTCATATCTATCTATCTCTCTCATATCTATCTCTCTCATATCTATCTATCTCATATCTATCTATCTCATATCTATCTATCTATCTGTTATGGCAGGAAGGAGGGGAAGGGAACAAGTGAGCCCTAATCTACCCACCGCCCTGTCCCTGCCTACTTGCAACGACCCGCCCTAGGCGACGGGGTACAACTTTGCGGCGGTCCCTACGCTGACTAAATGCAAGGAAATACACCCAGGGAACAAGCAAGGGAAGGGGCAGTAGCCCACGGAATACCGTGAGGAAACCAGAGTGGTGAACGAGCCAGTCAGGATCAGGATGTCACGAAGTATATGAACGCAGAGCAAGGAGCAGGAAGCAAGCCGGGGGCAGAGCGAAGCAGGATAAGTGGAAGCTGTAGCAAGGCAGAAGCGAGGCAGAAGCAGGCTGGAGCAAGGCTGTAGCAAGGCCAGGAAACCAGGAAGAATCACAAGCAATGAGGAAGAGAAAACGGCAGGAATAAATGGACAGGGGGCGGAGCTAACTCCGACTGACCAGGCCGCGATAGGCTCTCCCACTCCTGAGCCTGCCACCCTGATTGGTGGGAGCCGGAGTCAGTCTAAGAGGTCCGGCCTCAGGTGTCGATTGATTAATCCTGGGAGTATCCACAGACGTAGTGCCTGGCAGATCCTTTACAGTACCCCCCTTTTATGAGGGGCCACCGGACCCTTACTAAGAGGACCTGGTTTAGTGGGGAAGAGAAGTTGGAACCTCCTGACCAATACCCCAGCGTGAACATCTCGAGCAGGTACCCAAGTCCTCTCCTCCGGCCCGTATCCTCTCCAATGGACCAGGTACTGGAGGGAGCCCTGGATCATCCTACTGTCCACAATCTTGGCCACCTCGAATTCCACCCCCTCAGGGGTGAGAACGGGAACAGGAGGTTTCCTCGAGGGGGACCAGGACGGGGAGCAGCGTTTAAGGAGGGAGGCATGAAAGACGTCGTGTATGCGAAAGGATGGGGGCAGCTCCAGACGGAAGGATACAGGGTTGAGGACTTCAATGACCTTATAAGGCCCAATAAATCGGGGAGCAAACTTCCTGGACGGGACCTTAAGGCGCAAGTTCCTAGACGACAACCACACCAGATCCCCGACGACAAACCGGGGGTTAGCAGAACGTCTTCTATCAGCCTGAATCTTTTGTACGCTCTGGGACGCCTCTAGGTTCTTCTGAACCTGGGCCCAGACTGTGCACAGTTCCCGATGAACGTCCTCTACCTCGGGATTATTGGAACTACCAGGAGAAACGGAGGAGAACCGTGGATTAAACCCGAAATTACAGAAAAACGGGGAGACCCCTGACGAGTTACTGACCCGGTTATTCAGGGAGAATTCGGCGAAGGGAATGAATGAGACCCAATCAAATTGACAGTCAGAGATGAAACACCTTAAATATTGTTCCAGGGATTGATTAGTCCTCTCCGTTTGGCCATTAGTTTCGGGATGGAAGGCGGAGGAGAAGGACAGATTAATCTCCAACTTTTTACAAAAGGCTCTCCAAAATAAAGAAACAAATTGTACCCCTCTGTCAGAAACGATATTGACTGGGGCCCCATGGAGACGCAGAATGTGTTTAACAAAGAAGCTAACGTCTTGGCGTTAGGTAGTTTCTTAAGGGGCACAAAGTGGCACATCTTGCTGAAGCGGTCTACTACCACCCACACCACCGACTTGCCTTGAGATGGAGGCAAATCGTTGATAAAATCCATGGAGATATGGGTCCAAGGTCTCTGGGGAATGGGCAAAGAACGTAGTAAGCCCGCAGGTCGGGACCTAGGGGTCTTGGACCTAGCACAAACCTCACAAGCGGCGACGTAAGCCCTAACGTCTTTAGGCAACCCAGGCCACCAATAGTTTCTGGTAATGAGGTGTTTGGTACCCAAGATGCCAGGATGACCAGATAGTGCAGTGTCATGGTTTTCCCTAAGTACCCTTAGCCGGTATTGCAGGGGGACAAACAGCTTGTCCCCAGGGAGGTTCCGGGGAGCTGAACCTTGATCAGCCGCAATGTCAGCGACTAAATCAGAATCAGTGGCAGAAACGATTATACCAGGGGGTAAAATACAAGCAGGATCCTTCTCCGAAGGAGGATTGGCCATTAAACTACGTGACAGTGCATCAGCCTTAATATTTTTGGACCCAGCCCTATAGGTAACCAAGAAGTTAAATCTGGTAAAAAATAGCGCCCATCGAGCTTGTCTCGGATTAAGCCTCTAGGAAAACCAGATTCTTGTGGTCAGTAAGGACCGTTACCTGGTGTCTGGCCCCCTCCAGGAAGTGACGCCACTCTTCAAAGGCCTATTTAATGGCTAAAAGTTCGCGGTTGCCAATATCATAGTTACTCGCCGTGGGCGAAAACTTCCTAGAGAAGTAAGCACAGGGGCGGAGATGGGTGAGGGACCTGGTACCCTGGGACAAGACGGCCCCCACTCCCACCTCGGACGCGTCAACCTCCACGATAAATGGCTCCCTTTGGTTGGGCTGAACCAGCACGGGGGCCGAGATAAAGCACTTCTTGAGGGTCTCAAAAGCCTGGACGGCCTCAGGAGGCCAGTGGAGGACATCAGCACCCTTGCGAGTGAGGTCCGTAAGAGGCTTAGCGACGACCGAGAAGTTGGCAATAAATCTCCTGTAATAGTTAGCGAACCCCAAAAAACACTGTAGCGCCTTCAGGGAGGCAGGTTGGACCCATTCCGCCACAGCCTGAACCTTGGCAGGGTCCATGCAGAATTCATGAGGAGTGAGGATTTAGACGGAAGTAAAGTCTGCAACTCTCCCGAAAGGAGAGAAAAGTCTTACGGTCCCCTGAGAACCGGTCAGGTAACTTGAGGTCAGTTTCTAGAGGTGAGGCGAGGGGTACTACTATGGCAGCGTCAGGCTGGTTGACCCTCTGAGCCAGGGCCTGGACCTGTAGGGAGAGGCCCTGCATCTGCTGGGTCAGGGTCTCAAGGGGGACCCTTCTGATAGCGTAGAAGAAAGGGTAGACTAGGTATGGGCTTGTGATTATGTTATGGCAGGAAGGAGGGGAAGGGAGCTGTTTTCTCATAGACTCCAATGAAAACAGCTCCAAAAACGGACGTAAAAAACGCAGCGAAAACGGCGTGAAAAACGCAGCGAAAAATGCGAGTTGGTAAAAAAACGTCTGAAAAGCAGGCTCTGTTTTCCCTTGAAAACAGCTCTGGATTTTCAGACGTTTTTGTTGACTACGTGTGAACATACCCTAAGTCCTCATGCACACGGCCCAGGATTACGGCACGGACGGCCACGGAGTGTCATACGTGGGCTGTGCGCAAATCACAGACCATGCACATTTCAATGAGCCCGGACCGCAAATACGCCCTGTATAATGACTTGTCCTATTTTTTTTGCGGTCCGGCCTCCCGGCCAATGCACGGACCGTGGAAACCGCGGTCGTGTGCATGGGCCCTTAGAAATGAATGGGTCTGCAATTCATCCGCATTTTTGCGGATGCAAAAAAACACGTTCGCGTGCGTGAGGTCTAAGACTAGGTGTCAGGGCCACCAGGCATTACCCCAAAAGAAGTTGACAAAAATGTCCTGCTTATTTATACCTGTGACATATGCCGTACAGTGGCAGACCTCACCCAGAGACTCCAATGTTAAAAGACACGTATACTGAACGTTATATGGTTTTTTTGCCGGATCCGGCGTGATGGAATAGCGTGGAAAAACATGATTCTTACAGGGTGTAGGATATATATGTTCCTATTCTGTCCTATGGTTAGTTTTCCCTTTGGTTTCTGATATCTCGTGTTTTGTTGCGCTTGTGATCACATTGAACTGTGCTATGCCTGTATGTTCCACGGCATGAAGAATATTATGATGAAGGTGCCAGTCCGGTCCAAATATACTAAATTGTACTGCAGTAGAGGTCCTAGTTACCTACAGTCCAGAAAAAGTGGAGCAGCAGCTAATATTGTGACCTACATGCCTACTACAGTGTTCCAGCACAACCAATGAAGGTCAGCATTTATCCTTTGGGACATTGCTAAATCATCCTGCAGGGCGTATACGGCCCGAAAAACTTCTGAAAATAGGTTGTGTGAACATACCGTGACTTGTAATATTATACATTAAAAAAAAAAAGGCATCCGGGCCCCGTTCTTTCTATAAATTAACCATCAGATCTTCTTCTGGCAGAGAGCTCCATAGTGTCACTGCTCTTACAGTAAAGAATCCCATCTATGTTAATATCGAGCCCGTCTTTCTTCTAGATGTAGAGGATGCCCCATTGTCATGGTTACAGACAGTCCTAGTTATAGAAAGATCTCTGTACTGTCCAATTATATATTTGTACATAGTAATTACATCCGTCTTTTTTTTTGTGTTACCAATCTAAATAACCCCAAGTATGATAATCTTTCTGCTTCTACAGACCACCCCTTCTATTTTTTACTTTGGCTCTCTCCTCCTAACCCGCCATCTGTCTTTCTTACTGTGCTTAAAGCTGTATTTGCATATGGATGCCATAGAGGAGGTTCCCCCGCTTGAGCCACTGTAAAGAGTATATAAAAGGCAGCTGTGTAATACAGCGTATACAAACCCAAGGTTATGTTCCCATGTCCGTGTGGTGGTAACGTATCTGAGATCTCACGCGTTTCTACACACACTTTTGCAGCAATCTCCAGTTTGCCTAAGGCCTCATGCACATTACTGTATTATGGATCCGCGTTGCATAGATCCATAATACATACGCCTATAGCTTGCTACGTATGGGCCATACTGGACGATTTTGTCCGGCGACACATGGAGAATACCTTTATGGAGTCATATTGTTTATTACATGCCATGGTATTCTAAAGGTCACTGGTGTCACATCTGTGGCCACTCTCCAGTTTGCTCCGTGTGAGTGAGCAGCTTCTGAATGACGTGTCCACAGACAGCAAAGCAACACAACCCGTTCTAGTCATTGTCTCCTAACAAAACTTAGCAGTGCGTTGACTCCAGATTCCCAGGGTCTATTATCTCGGAAAACAGCAGGGTGGCAGTGGGGAGAGGTGATATTGCAGAGTTTCCCTCCTATTCCCATAATGAGTTAAAGAGACAGCGCCATCATGAACATTGCCTTCTATTGTTTGCATAGGTGCAGGTTATTAAAGGGTAACTAAACGTTCAACAAACTTCTGACATGTCAGAAGTTTTGATTGGTGGAGGTCCGAGCACTAATACCCACACTGATCGCTAAAATGAAGTGGCAGAAGCGCTCGTGTGAGCGCTGAGCCGCTTCGTTTCTGTTCGGCTTTTTCCGGAAATAGAAGTGGCGGTGTACGGACTCTATAGAAAGTCTATGAGCTCGTACACCGCTACATCGGCTTTCCGGAAAAAGCCGAACAGAAACTAAGCAGCTCAGCGCTCACACTTTTCAATTCAAGCAAGAAGGCGGATGAGTGGTCGCCAAACACCTATGGCGCCGCTGGTCATGGGTGAAATAATAGGATCAGTCGGGTTGAAATCGATATTGTAAGAGCCCCGTTACTCGCCATAACAGAGAACGGCCTGTCAGTCACTATGGACAGGACATTGTTGGGGGTGGGGGGATGGGATTTGCCAGCAAACATCAATGTCACAATATCTATTGCCAACTCAGGTCTGGAGAAGTGTCTTATAATAGGCATAACAGATGTAATACCCCACATTACTATACCCAGTATCATGGCAAGGGGCGAATGATACATTTGCTACCCCTGTTTGTAAGATATAGAACATCGGATGTCATGGATGTTCAAAATGTAATGTAATATGAACTGTAGTATAATCCAAATAATGTATACGGGATGATGACGCTGTGATCTGTACTCATGTATTATAGGACATTATGTGCTGTCCATATAAATATCGATACAGTATATAGATACACATTCATGGTTCATATTGTATCCAGCAGGGGCTCAGTGCGTGGCCTGTGCTCCGTGCAGACGTATAGGGGTTTGCCCGTGTCCCTACAGACTAGTAGTGACGTATAGTGTTGATGCCGATCTCTCAGACAACTCTCCGTTATCATTGGTCATGTAAACAGGAATCTCTTGTGTTGACGTCTATAGGACAGACCTTTCCTGTTATAGCTTTCCCACGATTGTGACACTTTTTTTTTTATGGGAAGACCATCGTATTCCTGTAACCTACAGGGGATTTATTCTCTCTACAGGAATTAAACTTAATATATTAAAAAATACTTGAAGGATGGAGATGATGGATGGATGGATAGATATGAGATAGATAGATAGATATGAGATAGATAGATATGAGATAGAGATAGATAGATAGATAGATAGATAGATAGATAGATAGATAGATAGATAGATAGATAGATAGATAGATAGATAGATATGAGATAGATAGATATGAGATAGATATGAGAGATAGATAGATAGATAGATAGATAGATAGATAGATAGATAGATAGATAGATAGATATGAGATAGATAGATAGATAGATTATGAGATAGATAGATAGATAGATAGATAGATAGATAGATAGATAGATAGATAGATAGATAGATAGATAGATTATGAGATAGATATGAGATATGAGATAGATAGATATGAGATATGAGATAGATAGATAGATAGATAGATAGATAGATAGATAGATAGATAGATAGATAGATAGATAGATAGATATGAGAGATAGATAGATAGATAGATATGAGATAGATAGATAAATAGATAGATAGATTATGAGATAGATAGATATGAGATAGATAGATAGATAGATAGATTATGAGATAGATAGATAGATAGATAGATAGATAGATAGATAGATAGATAGATATGAGATAGATAGATAGATAGATATGAGATATGAGATAGATAGATAGATAGATAGATAGATAGATAGATAGATAGACAGATGACACGGCTTCAGCTTTCATACACTTTTTCTATCCGTGCTTCCCTTGGTGTAATATTCCACCTTATATCGCCAGGTAATCACATAGAAGAAAAGTTTTCCAAGGCACCAGTCATAGTTGCTCTGGGCAATTCCCAATATCTCCTATAGTCACTTCCTCTGTGTCTGATCAGTGGGATGTTGAGTGGTGCCGCACATATCCCCAACACATATATATATATACCATAGCGGAAGCTCCTGCAGCTGGTATGAGGCCTGCAGGAAGGTCCCCATGATGGATCAGAAGCTGTGGGACAGGTGATGTGCCCTTCTGTCCTGGTTGGGCTGCTGTGGCATGATCCAGCACCATTAAAACAAATAATAAAGGAAAACCTTTCCAGCAAGTCCTGACATGCCCCTGCAGCCTTCTAGGATCTCCAGGATAATTCCCAGCACTGCCCCCGACAGGCCATGCTTGGACTTGTAGTTCATCATAATGTCCTGTATCATTATCTGGCATGGGTGTAGAGCAGACGTTACCTTTTTTCACAACTCTCTGCGTTATTTTGTGCAAAAGACCCATAACGGACAGAGAGTCCGTCTTAGTTTGGGATTTTTTTCCGCCATAAGGACGTGTTCACATCAGCATTCACTTTCCGTTGATGGTTCTGTCTGAGCTTTCCGTGGGAGGAACCCGTCAACGTAAACGGAAACCATAGCTTCCGTTTGCATTACCATTGATTCCGTTGCTAATGGTTTCCGTTTGTCTCCGTTCCGTAAGGTTTCTGTTTTTTTGGCGGAATCAATAGCGCAGTCGACTAGTCTTTGCACAATCGCACAGCCTGATGTGATAACGGGGGATTTGTTTTCTGGCGCTCTGTGCGTGTATGTCTGTAAATGTCTGCGATGGGCCATAGGTCGTGTGTCTGATGAGCGGTTTAATGTCCGGCTTCACGTCGGAGGAATTCTCTATCATTTGTTCTGTGTCCTGGTGATCAATGGATGCTGAAGGGTTACATGGAGCAGGATGGGGAGGGGGCTACTAGTGATGGGGATGACTGAGAGTCTGAAGGCATGAGGGGGCCTCAGGATTACACAATCCCCCCATCTCCTCCTCCAGTTTATAGGGGGGGGGGGTGAGAAACAAAGGAGGAAGCCTCCTCACGTGTTGTCATGTAATGTGATGTGACATCAGAGCTGCTCTCCATAGATGGAAGAGAGAGGGGGCTCTGGATGCTGGAGAGGCTTGGCTGCATTCACTGAAACCAGATCCTCTGTCTGATCTGCACAATACCAGGAGCCAGGCTGCATTACACCCACTCTCTGCAGGAGCCCCGCACACCCTGCCTGCAGCCTGGCACTGAGAGCAGCAGCATGAAGAAGAACATCTCTGCAAAGAGGGTATGAGGAGAGGGGGCCTGCAATTATATACATATATATGGGGGGGGGGGCCTTATATTATAGGGGGCCTTGCGGGGCAAACAGAGGCACTTAGGGGCTTTAAGAGGGATATATGTTGTATTTTATGTATTCGTGTGCCTGTGCTGTGTGCTCCGGATCATTGCACAGCGGCACTGAGGGACTCAATGAACATGCCTGGAAATGACTGTATGTAGGACTGGAGGAGCAGATCCTTGTATTATGGGGGTCCTGTGTCTCTGGCCTTGTCTTGTCTGACCTACATTTACATAGACTGGGGGTAGGGTCTTATGGGGGCTCTCTGTGTCTCTGGCCTTACATTTTGCATTGTGTTCGGCTATATGAAAATGTGTGTGCGTGTAACTGGGGGACCAGGTCCTGTTATTATTGGGGGGTTGTGTATCTCTGACCTTACATTCACTAGCAACTAAATGACGACACTTGTAAATGAGTGGGGGGTGTTCTTGGCCTAGTCTTACATGTATACATCTGCTCCATGACTGTGCCCAGGATTGAATGGAGCCGCAATATATATAATAAAATATCTATCTATCTATCTATCTATCTATCTATCTATCTATCTATCTATCTATCTATCTATCTCATATCTATCTATCTATCTATCTATCTATCTATCTATCTATCTATCTATCTATCTATCTATCTATCATCTATCTATCTATCTATCTATCTATCTATCTATCTATCTATCTATCTATCTACCCAGGTCCTTGTATTATTAATGCGCGCCAATTGAGAGAACTATATATGTAATATACAAGGCTTTGCTCCTATGAACATATGGCATGGTGTGATACCAACTATAATCGAAAAAAATCTGTCATTCTTTCTACAGAGTCTACATTGTATCAGTAAATATGTTTATTATAGTGTTATTGTGTATATGAATGTATATGGTGATGATGGGTGATGCCCCTGTAGCCTGGTCCTTCCTCTCGTGACCCCCATTTGTATAAGATACCAGCAGACACAGCCCCTCCTGTACAATATTCTCATTATGTCACTTATTTCTCTCCTATGTGTAGGGTCCTCTGGACGGGAATCAGGCCCCCAGCCAGCCGGAAAAAGTGGGCTGGATTCGGAAATACTGCGGGAAGGGCATCTTCAGGGAGATCTGGAAGAACCGATATGTGGTGATAAGGGGAGATCAGCTGTACATGTCGGAGAAGGAGGTACAGACTTTCCGTGATCTGCAGGAATGAGTGTATTGTCTGTGTGCCATGGTAATGAATGCCAGGGTGTGCCTGCCCGAGGACAGGTTGGCCGATTGGAGCATGACATTTTCTGTGAACGGTTAATTTACCATAATTTGCTGACATTTGCCTTATAGATTGTAAGCTCTTCTGGACACTGCTATATACGTTTCTGTAAAAGCTGAGTGACAACCAATATATGGCCAACATAACCAGTCCCGTGGGGTTGTCACCCAGCTTTTCTACGTTTTTTTGCAGTGGATGTTTCACTTCATAATTTGCCGTTCAGATCTCTAGGAAAGCTGGGTGACCCACAATATGGTCGCTGTATAGGTTGTCCCCCAATTTTCCCAAATTGTAAACCCTTCTAGGTGTGCAGTGACATATCCCTCACTCCTATAACTTTATGTCTAGGCAGGACTACAGGAAAGCTGGGTGACCGCTCCTTAGGTGACTGTCATGGCAGCCATATTGGTTGTAACCCAGCTTTCCTAGGAAGAGATATTATGTTTAGTCCTGCAGTTGTTGCTGGCTGGTCACGCTGGTTATTGTACATTGTGATGATTTGGATATAGTTTCATATGGAGAGATCGGTAATGCATTATCTGTTTCCAATGATGAACTATTGGAAAAAATATGGCGCCTAGAGCTCGACGCGCCCGGACGTCTGTGACGCGATGTAACAAGGTGACGTGGATTCATAGATATTATGTTTATTTAAAGGGGATCGATACTAATTGTCTTTCTGCTTCTTTTCCGGAAACGATAATGAGATTAGATTACAGGGTGATAGATGTTGGGGTTGTTGATCGCATTGGTTGATCCATTACTATGACCATATTATGTGGCGCCCACTTTAGTACGCCTACACGCAGATTGGCATTCGTTGCAATGTATAAACATTTACGTTTGTCTCAGTTTAGAGAATTAAAGGGAAGCTCCACCATTATAAAGTATATTAGGGAATTGCTTCAATAACAATTCCCCATGATAATGTTATTATTGGACGGCATCCCCATCAGCTGCACCTCAGTAAGACAGATGCCTTGGATGTGGTCACATGATTCCTCTAAGCCAATTAGCCTGGAGGGACGCGCATCTTTTGGCCCCAGTAGCACTTTAAATAGTCCGCAAGGTGAACCTTTACTTGGTTGAGGGGGCATCTTCTCCTTTAAGGCCAGCTTTGGTCAGTCAATACAATTGGAACTGGTAGCCCCAATGATATCTCTGGTACCTTGTCAATGAATAGGTGACCATCTCCTGGTTAATGGGTTAGCCACTGTGTGTTGAAACCAGATAGACTTGGACTTAAAGAGGACCTGTCACTAGGTCATATAAGTTGAACTGGTTTATGCATTGACTAGCACGGTCTTCCTGATTCCAGCGCTGTTTTTCTTTTTTTCCTGGACCCTCCTGTTCCTGAGATATAGCCCACTGTTGTGTTGGCTCCATATATGCTAATTTGCTATAGTTAGCCAACGGGGTGGAGCTAGCTTCCCTGCCTCTGATGCTGACCAATCAGCGCAAGGCAGCTTGAGGGTAGTTTCAGCCCTGTCGGGTAACTACAGCAAATTAGCTTATAGGGAGCCAATACAAAAGTGGGCCGTATCTCTCGAATGGGGGGGTCCAGGAAAAAAAGAAAAACAGCGCTGGAATCAGGGAGACAGCGCTATTCAGGTCAGTTAACCAGTTCAACTTATATAACCTATTAACAGGTCCTCTTTAAAAGACTTGTGTAGGACTCGGTGATAAGTTTCGAGAATGTCAACATTTGTCACATGTCACAGCCGGCCATAGATATTACAAATGGAAGCATTAGGCCAACCTCATGACATTTCGGAAATGTTGGGGAATGAATATGAGAACATTTTGATGGGAGAGGATTGTCTGAGTTGGCCGGCAGTACTGATATATGTAGGGGGTCGTTGCCTACTTTCAGCAGACCAAACTAGTCAATAATGGTCTGTTATGTTGTCGACTCAAGGACTAGTTGTCAAAGCTTTCACCTGATTGGTTGCTATGGATACCACTTGCGTTCTTCTTTTACATTAGTTGTCTTTTGCATTGTGTAATGACTATTTATTCAGATTTCTATATCCACACTTAGACATAATTTCTACAGTCAACACAATAGTAGAGTGCATCTTTTAGTTCCGGAGGTCTGTAGGTCCATGATAGGGATAATTGGGCATAATGGATGCCCAATAATTGCTTCAAGAATGATCATTGGAATTATTGTTCCCCTGCCAGTATTGGGTGGCATGGGGGGGGGGGGGTCTCCATATAATAATGTTCTGTAGCTGTCCAAATCAGATACCCCCAGACTGGGCAAGCAGAGAACTTTCTAAAAGTAACCGTGGCATCGTTATCATAGCAGTGGTATGAGAATATGCAATGCCCATGGAGTGACGTGCCATTATTTGGAGTTGCCCTAGATGCGACTGTTGGATGGGAATGCATCAAGGTATATTATCATCCTGCCGAGATTATAGCACTTTCTTAACATTCGGACAGAGGGATTACCCTCTAGATGCACTCATGGCCTCTCTTCTATATCCAGTATAGAAACGCCCGTATTACTGGCCCCTGAAGTGCTCGCTTTCTCTTACCGAGAATATAATGTTCCCCTTTCTCTTAGTATTGTGCTTGTGAATGCATTGTGTCTGGGCACGGTAAGCCGTCTTTTATTGCAGGTACTTGGAAACTGTCCAGAGTGTGTGCAGGTGTGTGTATAAATCTGTCTAATTCAGGGTACCGACCTTGTGCAATGTTAAAGACGAACTCTATATAGCATTGTGTGCCGAGCTGGCAGATCCTGGGGCCCCATATCTTGTAGGCGAGCTGGTGAATGTTTGCTGCCGCCTTCTCTGCTGTTGGCATAGCGCCACTCCGATTATTTTTTTTCCTTATGTAAGAGGCACAGACAGCCGGGTTTCACTGCTGGTTTATAGACCTCTTTAGTGTCCTATAATGTCATCTAAGTCTTTGATTTCAGCGTTCAAAGGCTGTGGTGCTGTGATCCAGCGTTTCTATAAATTCTCAAAACACTCTAGGATGCAAATTGGGGAATATGTGGGTGGGGAATTAATCTCGGCGTAATTCAAAGAGGATTATGGGAAATCTGAAACCGCACTCAAAGCAATGAAAGTCCCAAGTGTACATGTTGGTTTCCTTTTAATCTAATGATTTCTGCAAATCAGCGGCTTACACGATTCTTTCTTTTTTTTTACTCTTTAGTAAATCATAGGAATCACGATAATATTTGCACTAAAATCTCAGTCTATTATTTTCATATAAGGCCATATATTACTATAAAATCCGTATCATTTTATGGAAATTCAAGATGTCAACTAATAATATTTTAAATCTAAAAACATATCAAAAAGTCGTCTTTGCAATTTTATTTACCTGCTCTATCTAATATGGCGGCCATTTAAAGGGCCATCACCCAACTTTCACAAACTCTTTATTCACGTTAGAAATAGATCGAGCTAAGAAAAAGCTAATTGGAAATTTTTATAGATGAGGACAACTCAAAATATTTTTTATGTATTCCATGCAGTTTTCATTTGTTTATTTTTTGAAGGTTTTTTTTTTTTAGGTTCTCTAATTATTATTATTTATTTATTTTTTTAGGTTCTCTAATTATTATTATTATTATTATTTATTTTTTTAGGTTCTCTAATTATTATTATTATTATTATTTATTTTTTTTGATTAATTGTATTTCTATTTTATTATATCATTTATTTATAGTTTTATTTACTGGATGGTTGGCCAGCCTTTTACATGTACTTCATACATGTGAGGATGACTCCAAAACATCTAACTATTTTTTAGTTTAATTATCCATAGCTTTTTTTTTTTTTTCATTTACGATCATTTATTTATACTTTATTATTTTACTTTAATTCATTTATCGTTTTACTTTACTTCATGGTTGACCATTCGTTGTTTCCATGTATTCCATGCCCGATCGATTGCCCATATCTATGTATAGTATCCGTACGGACATACCTTGCCTATAACAGGGCAGATACCTGTAGGGAGAGATCGGAAACAAATAGTTTCCCCCTTAGGTCCTTGACCACAGCATTTGGAGGCGGAATCTTACCAGGACACACACTGAGCTCTTTTAGCCCTATTCATATAATCCTGGAGAGTCCTTTATGTTTGTTTAGCACCTTTTTTCTATATTTCCTATGCTTATGTCTTTCCTGTCATGGAAGGACAGGGTCAATAATATCCTGCTTTGTGGAGGAGGCTTCCTGCACGTCTACAAATCCACCAGCCGCCGCTGATCTCGGAGTAGAAGGCTCCGGGCTTGAATGTTCCCACGTGTATATCTCAGTTAATCCATATGTGAAAGCTTCTTTGCACTGCGATGACATCACCTGTCACTCAGCTATAGATAGTCCCTGCACTCTGTGACTCTTTCATGTGACCTACTTACTAATGAATGGCTGGTTTTTGTCTTAATGCGAGAGCAATGACAAACAATAGGTAGAAATAAGGGCTATGGGAATAGTATAGAAAGCAATAGGCCAATAATATGTTATAAATGTATTCATTCATCTTGAATTTGTGGTTGATTTTCTTTGTTTTGGAATCTTGCATTTTCTTTTAATATATGAAAATAATATTATGACTTTTTTGGGGTTTTGGTGCACTTTTCTTTTTTTTTTTTTGTTAATTGTAAAACGTAATACATATTTAATGAAAAGAAAACACGTATGTTAGAAAAATTAGGCTGGGTTCACATAGAGTTTTTTGGCGCAGAAACCGCGCCGCAAAACGCGCCAAATAATGTCCAAAAATGCCTCCCATTGATTTCAAAGGGAGGCAGAAGCGTTTTTTTCCCGCGAGCCGGTAAAACCGGCTCGCGGGAGAAAGAAGGGACATGCCCCATCTTCGGGCGTTTACGCCTCTGACCTCCCATTAACATCAATGGGAGGCAGAGAAAGCGTATTCCGCGGCGAAAAACGCTGCGAAAATCGGTGCGCAGGCAGAGGAAAATCTGCCTCAAACTTCCAAACGGAATTTTGTGGCAATTTTTCCGCCTGCAAAAAACTTAGGCTACATGCACACGTTGCGTATTTTGCTGTGGAAAATACGCAGCAAAACCGCAAGAAATTCGAAGCAAAAAAAACAAAAACGTAACCAGAAGGTGCGTATTTCTCCATAACTAGGAAGATAGAATTTGCAAGCGGAATCGCAGGATAAATGGACATGCCGCGGTTTCGAAAATACGCACCGCCGGTCAATTTACATCCCGAAAAATACCGCAGTGTGGACATGAGATTCCCTGGAATCTCATTGCCTATGCTGGTACTGTATTACGCTGCGGTTTTGCTGCACGCAAATCCGAGCGGCAAAACCGCACATAATGCACATCGTGTGCATTGACCCTTAGGCTACATGCACTCGTTACATATTTTGCTGCGGAAAATACGCACCAAAACCGCAGCAGTACGCAGGAAATTCGCAGTTACTGTATTACGCTGTGGTTTTCCGCACGCAAATCCTCACGTAATGGAATGGGAGGAATCGCTGTCTGCTATTGTAGAGGCCCTTTTACACCGGCCGATAATCGAACGGTGCGTCGAGCACCGATCAACAAGACACGGGTTGATCGGCGCTCGTTTGCTCCTGTCACACGGAGCTATGGATGGGGACGAGCAATCGTTACTCCGATCCCTTACCCCCATACATCATGTCGGCAGCGCCTCTCCCTGTTTGCACACCAAGAAGCGCTGCCGACCACTATAATATTTAACTTTTTTTTAAAACAATACGACCGGCAGATAATCGAGCATTTGCTCGTTCATCTGCTGATCGCTGCCCGGTTTACACAGAACAATTATCGGCAACGAGCATTATATGAACACTTGTCTGCCCGATAATCGCCCCGTGTAAAACCCCTTTTAGTGTATGGGCAGATTAAGCTATACTAATATTTGCAATTTGCAATACAAGGCTTCTGAGATCTTCCATAATTGGTAGCACTTTCGAAGAACTTGCTTCAATTTTGCATAGTGTGCTATTTTCCGCATACCTCAATATTTGCGCCAACTAAAGCCTCGGTCTAAAGCCTTGATCCAATGGTTTACATCTCATATTGAAAGGCCATGCCCCTGTGATGAAGCTAGTGTTGAACTACACCATGCCCTGCCTTTGGTTACACCACCCTGATCGTACCCAATCTCATCTGAAGTCCCCGTTCTCCAAATACCAATTCCCAATTCTGTAATTGAAATGTATTCACGGCCTCCTCATTCCTCTCTTTCCAGATCCACAGGGAGCTGGGATAATGTAACATAGACCCAGCAGCCAATTTGGGATAGCTGGTGGCCCCAGACTCACATGGGGGAAGGGAAATGCAAGTTTCTAGTTGAGAGGGGCCCAATTTTGATATTGCTATTGGGCCCTCACTCTTTCTGCCGAACCATGCAAGTAGCATTGCACCTTCTATTCATGTTGATAGGTAATCTTATAATCCCTTTGTACAATACCCTATGAGATTTGCGGACTCTTTATAGGGGAGTAATGTGAAATGAAGCCTTTTCCTTCCCGTTCTGCATCTTTGCTCCCTGCGGTGCCGGATGACGAGATCAGTGGAGTGGGTTCCGTAATGAAAATATATTCTCCCTTCACACTGACTGTTGTATAAACTTCCCAGGCCCCTGATGGTGACTAATACGAGGGATTCACACAGTTTAGACTCATTCTTCATTAGAAAATAAAAGAACTAAAAAAAAAAGGTACAAAACTACGAGAATATTTTTTACCCGTATCATATAGTCACCAACTGGGTCTGAGTACAAGGAACCCATTGGGGCGCATATCCTGGTCCAGAATTTAGGACCATGTCGTGTAACACATCTCGACTCAGGCATGTTCATACCTATCCGCGGGCATACGTTTTCATGCCCAGCCGAACAAGACGTCCATTGCATGGTAGGTCAAATCATGAATCCCATAGGATAAATGTGAACAAGTCTCAACAGGCTTTCCCATAGTGGAAATGGAGATGATGAAAAGGATTAGTTCCAGACTAGAAGACTCCACCGATGGCGTTGGTTGGACTGGATGTCGGTGGGAGTCGGACTGTCCCTTTTCGGGTGCAGGCGGGTTTATAAGTCAAGGCCGGACAAATCCCAGGACGCAGCTGGCCAATACAACTGGTAAGATTGGTTAAGGTTTCAGGCAGTTTTTATTGCTGGACAACTAATAAAGTTCTCCGGGTTTACCTAAGTGGCCTACAGAATATTGTCCATCCTGGTCAAATATAATAACGGCACCATTTTCCGTAGCGTGAAAGACTGAGAATTGACACATCCAATTCCTGAGTATATGAGACTCATGGGAAGTTGTCAGCTTCCGACTTCCCCGGTAGTAAGTACCAGGCGTGCCATCCACTAGAATATTCACTCATTAGATAATATTTTCTGATACTTTCTGAGCAACTAAGACAAGCGGCTGGAAGTGTCTCGGGGCTGGCCCATCTCCAGCGTTGATTCTGTTTGATGGTTTTTTATTTTTACAAAAACGTTGCGTTACCCCCTGGGTCGAAAGAAGACGCTCTGTGTCAGATAGATCCTGTCATTTTTCAGACATTTAGCTGCATTCTACTAGATTTTCTTTGGAGATGGGGCTTCTTTTTTTTTTGACACATTCTGTCTTAAAAAGAAATTGACTAGTAATGGGTGATACGAAAAACAGCTCCTGCAAATTGATGTAACTTATTCTTAATGACTGGACAAGGACGGTGGCGGCCCAATCACAGATGACAAATAAGAATCCATTTACTGCAATTTATAGCATTTCAGATAAGAAAATTTGGACACAACCTAACCTACCTACCCCAATCCGGTAACCACTCTGATGTTTTTGAACTGCTCCTCCTTAAAGGGGGTGTCCGCTTTGGACAACCCGGTACCATATATCCAGTCCCAAAAGACAAGCTGACCTCAGGCTATCCTGCTGCTGGTTTTATTAGTTCCCTGTAGGAAAGCTAGGTCCTGAATGAGGGACCCCATATAAATTCTCCTCTATGAGGAAAGATAGAACATATCCTATCTTTCCAAAGGTCACTAACGGGACTCGGCATGAGGAATTACACGAGTCCTTTTGGTGCAGGTGACTGCCCGATAGGCCGTGGTCGACGGAAGCTATTTGAATATAGCATGTACTATATATTGGCCCCTTAATTGGCACCACAGCCGGCCTTTTAGTGGGCCAAAGTGTCCCTACTAGTAACATTATACATGATCAATCTGGTATTATTGACCTGCATTACTTCGCTTTCTCTGCTGATTTGTATTCGCACAGTTTTAGAGAATCCCTATTGAGCACATGAGGATTTGCAGCTATACAATGAAAGAAACGGGGTTTAACCCATTCAGGAAGACTGAAATACTTGTTTTCATTACTGCAGCTTCTAGGAAGGTTGCCTCTAACAAATACATTATGCCAAAATTGAGTAGACCGGCGAATACTGCACTGAAACGTAGTGCACGAGAAGTTAAAAGCAGGATGTCAGGAGGTTCAGCATTTTGATGGTTAAGGGCTGTGCAGCTTGGATTGGCCCCCCAGGACTGTCTGCGTCTGGCTTTCGCAGACACTTTGAAAAGTCTGAACTCCCAGAGGCCGACTCAAGGGTTCCTATTGCCTTCCCAAGGGTCGAGCCATCAGAGAGGCTTGTCAAGTCTCACAGCATTTCCTACAACAGCTGTGGTCACAATGGCGGCATTGTATGGGAACAAGGACTCCGCATTGCTATCTTGCTGCACTCTTCTTCATGATGTCATAGAGTTAGTGTTACCCTGATGATGTCACGTATATACAAATATGGCTTCTCATAATAAAAACTCACAAAGATGAATCTTTAAGCCCTTCGCGCACCCGGACGTGCCATTACGTCCGTGTGCGGGGGGGGGGGGGGGGGGGGTGATCTTTGGAGCGCGCTCCATATGCTGCGGGTGTCAGCTGTATTTTACAGCGGACATCCAGAACTAACAGCCGGGAGCAGTGATCGTGCTTTTCCTGGCTGTTTAACCCCTCAAATGCTGTGGTCAATCGCGACCGCAACATCTGAGGCGTTAAAAAGAGGGTCGGTCTCCTACGACAGCTCACCCCCCCCTCTGCAGTGAGATTGGGGGGGGGGTGATGACGGTTGTTATGGCAGCCCAGGGGCCTAATGAAGGCCCCCAGGGCTGCCTGCACTCTGCCTCTGTTAAGCCCTGCCTGTGGCAAGGCTTAACAGAAGCCTGTAAAAGTGACGATATACTGCAATACATTAGTATTGCAGTATATTGTACCAGCGATCTAACGATCCTTGGTTGAACTTGATGGACACGTGTCTTTTTCCACCCGTACTATGTAACTATCGAAGTCCCCTGCAAAACAAAGTGAAAAAAAGTTTTTAGCAGTGAAAAAATAATAAATTTAAAAAAACAAAAAA
The DNA here is from genome assembly GCF_050947455.1 of Rhinoderma darwinii. Classification (NCBI taxonomy): domain Eukaryota; kingdom Metazoa; phylum Chordata; class Amphibia; order Anura; family Rhinodermatidae; genus Rhinoderma; species Rhinoderma darwinii. Next base: position 7,966,482 of record NC_134698.1, on the reverse strand, counting down.
CTTTTTCCATTTCCCCCCTAAAGTAATGTAAAAAATAAAAAAAGTAAACAAAATTGGTATCGCTGCGTCCGTAAAAGTCTGAACTATTACAACATAGCGTTATTTAACGCGCACGGTGAACGCCGTAAAAAATGTAAACCGCCAAAATCGCTGTTTTTTGGTCAACTTCGCTCTAAAAAAAGTGATCAAAAATTCTACGTACCAAAAATGGTACCGATAAAAACTACAGCTCGTCCCGCAAAAAATAATCCCTCACACCGCTCAATCGGTGAAAAAATAAAAAAGTTCTGTTTTTTTTTTTTGTTTTTTTTAAACAAAGAGTTTATTATCAATACAAGTAGTAAAATATAAAAAAAAAACATACATTTGGTATCACCGTAATCGTATTGAGCCACAGAAAAAAATTAAGTTGTCGTTTTTACCACATGGTGAAAGCCGTAAAAACGAAACCCAAAAAACAATTGAGGAATCAGTTTTTTTCCAACTTCAGCCCGCAAATAATTTTTTTTTCAGTTTCCCAGTACATTATATGGAACTATAAATGCTACCAAAAGAAACTACAACTCCTCCCGCAAAAAATAAGCCCTCACACCGCTCTATTGACGGAAAAATAAAAAAAAGTTATGGCTCTTGGAATGCGGGGATTGAAAAACAAAAATCAAAAAATGGCTTCATCCCGAAGAGGTTAAAAGAATTTTCCCATAAATTAAAAAAAAGAATCCCCGGCAGAAGCTCCAATGCAAAATCTGTAACAGCGCCCCCTACTTGCCATGTGCCTTTTATAATACTGGTGTCTTATGTGGCAGGCACCAGGGCTCGAGTGCTTCTTCTTCTGTTTGTCGTCCTCTCCACCCGTCGTAGTTGGGTGTGAACCAATATTACTGCTGTTATAGGGCTTAAACATCTGCTTGGTAATGGGGTCATATATCTCCTTCTCATATATCCCCTTCTCATATATCCCCTTCTCATATATCTCCTTCTCATATATCCCCGCAATATTTGTGGTTCTCGTGTCTAGGAAAGATGAATGACCTCAGCATGGTCAGCATGACTTCTCCCAATGTCAGAACGGTAAATCTTCCCAGCTATGCAGCAAGAGAAGGAGATGTATTTGTTACCCGTTGTCTGTATTGCACAACATATACCACAGATACTAATCCCTCACGACGGTCCCCTTCCTCAGCGGGGCCCGCAATCTAATAAATCTGTAGGGCTGCCCTTACAAATAAGAGATGAAAGCCGAACTGTCGCCAGCTGTGAACCCTGACTACCCCTCTATGTCCTCCGAATTAAGCTGAATGTTTATGTTATTTCAATAGAGGGAAGGGGGTACATAGTATCCGGCATGTTGATATGACCTTGGTTCCTGTACCCATTATTGATAGATCTCGTGAAAATTGGCAGTTTGTGCCAACCATCGCCAACTTAAGTGCCCATACACTTACAATACTTGTTGGCCGACTGCTCGCTCAGCCGACAGCTATTCCTCCCGTTTCCTCGATATGCATACACACTCGGCTCAGATGAGTGTGGGAATGGGCTTCTTGAAATCCAACAGGTTCGATCCTTCTTTTGCCCGCCATCTGTCCTTGGGGGAGTCAGGCCACCCCCATACTCATTAGATAGTGGGCCGATCCCGCCGAATTCTCTACTTGCTGTCAGTGAAGGAAGAGGAAGAAAATCTCTACTTGCTGTCAGTGAAGGAAGAGGAAGAAAATCTCTACAGTCCTTATATTTGTCTCAGGCTGAGAGTTTGCTACAATGTATCAAGTCTATACCATCCCCTGAGAGCTAAATACATTAGCAGCACAAATCCCTCTCCTGTTCTGAAGATTTGTTACCTTTTATCTACACTAATGCAATATCAGCCTGGACTCCAGACTGTTTAGCCGAAAGAGTCTAGACTGGATACAATTGTAACAAAACCACCACTGTGAGAATTATTAGGTCTGTACAGGTTTTTAGCCTCTGGATGTAAACAAGAACGTTCCCATTCACTGAAAGCAAGCAGAGATGTTAGCAATGGTGAGATTTTTATATACATTTTTTAATTGTACAATGATTAGGTTTTATTTAGGCTCAGATTTTGGAATAGTAGAAGCCTAGACGTATAGATTGACAGCAGAGGAGAACACAGGAGGATGCAGCAGTACAAGGAGCTGGAACAGAATCTTGTTTTTCAGCCGTTTACTGCAGATTTCTGAGGTGCTTTGCGGATTTGTTGAATCCTAAAATGACTCCAAGCATTTTGTATATTCCTTGCCTGTAATGCAGCACTTTTAAGAAATAACACGCTGCGTCCTTGGTGCTTTCTCCATTTATGGCATACGGTTTTTATCATCTTTTGTTTGTCAGTCAGTGGCTTGCTAGGTCAGGGTAACATTTTGCTTTTTCTTCTTCTATTAGATGAACAGAACCAAGATGTGGGGGAGGGAGTTACCTTCGAAAATTCAGCACATGACAAACGACAGGGGGGGGGGGATGCACCTATATCTGCATTACCACGCTGTGCAGATAGAAGGGAATACATCTCACTCGGTGTGGACCTAAGCCTGTTAATAAATGGTTTCTGGTGGAGTCTTCGTCTTACTGTGAGCCTTTGTATTCACGTTTAGCATTTAAGTTGTCAATTGTTGAGAACGGCTTTCAGAGATGGTAGATGAGAAATGGAGATGGAGATTTTTCTTCACATAAGACCCTCACTCACATACTGACAACGCCTATAGTGACAGTCAGTGCAATCCCAAAAACAGTGCAAAAGTGCCCTCTAACTAGACTGCTCCCCGTAAACAGTGCTATCCAGAGAGTATCCCTATAAGCAGGGCCATACAAAGAGGGCCCCTATAACCTGTGCAAGCCAAAGAATGCCCTTTATGAACAGTGCCAGTTAAACTGTATCAGACTAAGCTAGAGTGCCTCCATAAACACTGTCAGTCAGACAGTGCCTCCATAAACACTGTCAGTCAGACAGTGCCTCCATAAACAGTGCCAAACAGAGAGTGCCTCCATAAACAATGCCAGAGAGTGCCTCCATAAACAGTGCCAGACAGAGAGTGCCTCCATAAACAATGCCAGACAGAGAGTGCCTCCATAAACAATGCCAGAGTGCCTCCATATACAATGCCAGACAGAGAGTGCCTCCATAAACAATGCCAGACAGAGAATGCCTCCATAAACAGTGCCAGACAGAGAGTGCCTCCATAAACAATGCCAGACAGAGAGTGCCTCCATAAACAATGCCAGACAGAGAGTGCCTCCATAAACAATGCCAGAGTGCCTCCATATACAATGCCAGACAGAGAGTGCCTCCATAAACAATGCCAGACAGAGAGTGCCTCCATAAACAATGCCAGACAGAGAGTGCCTCCATAAACAATGCCAGAGTGCCTCCATATACAATGCCAGACAGAGAGTGCCTCCATAAACAATGCCAGACAGAGTGCCTCCATAAACAATGCCAGACAGAGAGCGCCTCCATAAACAATGCCAGACAGAGTGCCTCCATAAACAATGCCAGACAGAGTGCCTCCATAAACAATGCCAGACAGAGAGCGCCTCCATAAACAATGCCAGACAGAGTGCCTCCATAAACAATGCCAGACAGAGTGCCTCCATAAACAATGCCAGACAGAGTGCCTCCATAAACAATGCCAGACAGAGAGTGCCTCCATAAACAATGCCAGAGTGCCTCCATAAACAATGCCAGACAGAGAGCGCCTCCATAAACAATGCCAGACAGAGAGTGCCTCCATAAACAATGCCAGACAGAGAGCGCCTCCATAAACAATGCCAGAGTGCCTCCATAAACAATGCCAGACAGAGTGCCTCCATAAACAATGCCAGACAGAGTGCCTCCATAAACAATGCCAGACAGAGAGCGCCTCCATAAACAATGCCAGACAGAGTGCCTCCATAAACAATGCTAGACAGAGAGCGCCTCCATAAACAATGCCAGACAGAGAGCGCCTCCATAAACAATGCTAGACAGAGAGCCTCCATAAACAATGCTAGACAGAGAATGCCTCCATAAACAATGCCAGACAGAGTGCCTCCATAAACAATGCTAGACAGAGAGCGCCTCCATAAACAATGCTAGACAGAGAATGCCTCCATAAACAATGCCAGACAGAGAGTGCCTCCATAAACAATGCCAGACAGAGTGCCTCCATAAACAATGCCAGAGTGCCTCCATAAACAATGCCAGACAGAGTGCCTCCATAAACAATGCCAGACAGAGTGCCTCCATAATCAGTGCCAATCAGAGAGTGCCCCCATAAACCATGCTAGACAGAGTGCTTCCATAAGCAGTGCCAGACAGAGAGTGCTTCCATAAGCAGTGCCAGACAGAGAGTGCCTCCATAAACAGTGCCAGGAAAGAGAGTGCCTCCCTAAACAGCATCAACCAGTATGTTTCAATAACAAAAGCACAATACAACCCTATACTCACCTCCACCCTGCAACTTTTGCGAATCGGTCAGTGTGTTACTAGTAACACCTTCTACACCAGCTACAATATCTGTGGCCTCTCACTTGTCTCCAATAACCCTGTGGTTATTAACATAATCAGGTCACTACTTCACACAAGTCATAAAACTCCACTAATAAAATACTCTGTGCTGCTGGAAAACCCACACTTTTACCATTACCTTACTCTCTTGGTTTGTGGTCTAGAAAATAGTAAATCTGACTGGATACTACGGACACTAGTATTTTTCCTTAGTGCATTTTTTTCTGCGAATACTAATAGTATCTGTGGTGTCTCACATTTGGAGTACGCTTTCCATGCTTTATAATAATTCTAACTCAAGCTTACGTCTCGTGAGATGTGTGGCTGTGAGCGTCTCCCCCATGATAGGGGGGCTTCACAGGCCGCTTTGATTATGTCTGGTGGGAGAGCTTTGTTCCGAGGTTCACACCATGGAGAGAGATCACAATGTTCTGTATTTTAATCAGATGGATCCTTAGCAAGTTGTGTATCAGGATGATTATAGTTTCGCTGCCCTACTTTACCGGAGAACAGTTCACTTCATTTGCTATCAGCAAACCACATTAAAAGGGGAGAAAAGAAATTGCAGATAATGCAGCTTCTATAGGTCCCTTGTGTTTACAAATCCTACTGGTCCTGTACTACTAAGCAGCGCTAAGGTTTAATCTACCCCCATTATAATGGAAATGATGATGTGTGGTACTGCAGCAGCACTGAAGCCAATTGACCCTAATCTGACGTCCTAGGGTCCAGACATGCTAGTCTGACAGTATCACACAAGATAGGCTTAGGGTATGTTCACACGGCCTATTTACGGACGTAATTCGGGCGTTTTTGCCCCGAATTACGTCCGAAAATAGCGCCTCAATAGCGCTGACAAACATCTGCCCATTGAAAGCAATGGGCAGACGTTTGTCTGTTCACACGAGGCGTAATTTACGCGCCGCTGTCAAAAGACGGCGCGTAAATAGACGCCCGCGTCAAAGAAGTGACCTGTCACTTCTTTGGCCGTAATTAGAGCCGTTATTCATTGACTCCAATGAATAGCAGCGCTAATTACGCCCGTAATTGACGCGGCGTTCAAGCGCCTGCACATGCCGTTACGGCTGAAATTACGGGGATGTTTTCAGGCTGAAACATCCCCGTAATTTCAGCCGTTACGGACGCCCTCGTGTGAACATACCCTTAGATACATCCGTTCAGCAGACAGTATATCACATGATAGGCTTAGATACACTAGCTTAGTAGACAGTATCACACAAGATAGGCTTAGATACATCAGTTCAGCAGACAGTATCACACATGATAGGCTTAGATACACTAGCTCAGTAGAAAGTATCACACATGATAGGCTTAGATACACTAGCTTAGTAGACAGTATCACACGACAGGCTTAGCTTCCCTCGCTCAGCAGACAGTATCACACATGATAGGCTTAGATATATCAGCTCAGCAGACAGTATCACACATGATAGGCTTAGATACACTAGCTCAGTAGACAGTATCACACATGATAGGCTTAGATACACTAGCTCAGTAGAAAGAATCACACATGATAGGCTTAGATACACTGGCTCAGTAGACAGTATCACACATGACAGGCTTAGCTTCCCTCGCTCAGCAGACAGTATCACACATGATAGGCTTAGATACATCAGCTCAGCAGACAGTATCACACATGATAGGCTTAGATACACCAGCTCAGCAGACAGAATCAGACATGATAGGCTTAGATACACTAGCTCAGTGGAAAGTATCACACATGATAGGCTTAGCTTCATCAGCTCATCAGACAGAATCACACATGATAGACTTAGCTTCATCAGCTCATCAGACAGAATCACACATGATAGGCTTAGATACATCAGTTCAGCAGACAGTATCACACATGATAGGCTTAGATAAACGGTCTTAGTGGATAGTATCACACATGATAGCATTAGATACATAGCCCAGCAGATAATATCACGCATTATACGCTTAGATACACTGGCTCAGCAGACAGTATCACACATTATAGGCCTAGATATATACCGCCTCAGCAGCACAATATAAATTATTTTCGAAGTATTGCCACATAGCTAAAGATGACGATTTCTTTCCAATTTCTGCATATATAGGGGCCAGAGTTGATGTAGGGATTTTCATAGATCCTGCAGACTTCCATATTTTGCGGAATAAGATACTTCAGGGGAACAAGAAGAAGAGTTAGGCCGGGTTCCCACGGGACGGATACACCGCGTAAAAATTACGCTGCGCACCCAACCTGGAACTTGCAGTACATTCCGTCCGAAAAATCGCACCACATTGCGATGCGGTTTTTTGGGCAAAATTTCCGCTGCAGAAGAAAGCCGTTCATACTTACCCCCTCCCTCCTCTGATGTCCGCTCTGGCCTCCCTGGATGACGTTGCAGGCAATATGACGCTGCAACCTGTGATTGGCTGCAGCGGTCACATGGGATGCAATGTCATCCCAGGAGACCGGAGCCCAGGAAGAAGGAGGGCGTTCCGGGTAAGTATGATTTTTTAGGCTTTATTCCGCAGCGTGGGCATGAGATTTTCAAAATCTCATCCACTTTGCTGCTACTGTAAATGTTGCGGAATTTCCGCACAGAATTCCATTCCGGAAATTCCACACAGAATTTAGTTGCGGAAATTCCGCAGCATTTACGCTACGTGTGAACCCGGCCTTAGGAAGTGAGGCAATGGAGATTTGTCCTGCAGAACCTGTCAATTATGAGTACAAGTAAGAAAGCGCTTCATTGTCTATATAAATCCTCTTATCCCTATGGTGTAACAGCAGATATATCTTAGTGCGGGTGGTTATTGCTGTTTTTAATTAATTAAAGGGGTTTTCCACTTAAAGGGATTGTCTCAGGACGCCTACACCTGTCCATATGCCCTCTAAGTCCTGCTTGCGACTCCCCAATTTCACTCTGGTTGACACAGCCGGAGGTGCAGGGTGCTTAGCTGAGCGCTTGTGCACCTTTGTTTTAGTGATGGTGTGACTTAGCACCCGGACCCCATCAATCAAAACTTCTGATATCTCTCTATGACAGATTAAACGTTTCCTGAAAGTGAAGTTACTCTTTAAGTAATTTATTTTTTTTAAATCTCGTTCTAAGTATTATTCCTGTCTGTCTGAAGACAAATGTCCACCAAAGGAAAGGATCTACTTCTTCCTAAGGTGAGAGTTGGAAAAATGATAGTCTGATTGCTATGGATACACTGCCTAACGACTAGACTCATTCATATGTAGTTGTCAACCAGCAAGTTCCTAGCAACAAGTCTGTCTCAGATTACTCTGGCCTTGACTGAATTGTCAATACACTATAAAAGTTATTTCCGGGCTCACGTCACTGGGTGATCTACGTCTTTTTTTAGGGTTCATGAGCAATTTCCTCAATTCTAATTTTACATGCTGAACAGAGGAGGAAGGGAACTGTTGCACAAAGTCGCCCACGAGTCATGCTGTCTTCCACAAATAAACTGTTGGCCCATCGCCCTTCAGAAATCTGACACAAGAGACTTCCCGTTTCTAGTCCTGTGCGGTCTGTGATATAAGATGCCATATTTTACCATGGCGTCCTTGTCCAAGACTAAAAAAAACAAAAACACCAGTAAATATAAATCCCTGAATTGTCAAATTGTATTCAGCTTTTTCTTGTATACGTTTATATGCGTTTCTGGAAAATATTGATAGTCAAGCGTCATTGAGAGACTGCCACGGTGAGAGGTTATTGGATATTTTGAAGTATCGGATATGTTCTATTTTTTCACACGGTCCGATGAAACAACGGCCGTGTGAACGGCCCCATTGAAATACATGCGTCTGAGTGATGGGCGTGAAAAAAAAGTCCGTCACACGGACGTATACTACGTTCGTCTGAATAAGCCCTTAGGCCCCATGCCCACCGTAAAAATCGGCCATAATTGCGGTCCGCAATTACGGACCCATTCACTTCTATTGTCCACGGACACCTTCCCGTTTATGTACGGGAAGGTGTCCGGGCCGTAGAAGTGTACCGCAAAAGATAGGACATTGCCTATGTTTTGCGTCTTATGAGCCGTGCTCCCATACTTTGTATGGGAACACAGGCCGAGAATGTGGGCGGCTGTCCGTGCCCGCAATCGTGGCCCATGATTACTGGCCCGCCCGTCTGCATGAGGCCTTAGTGTATGTATTTGTATTCTCTCAATCTTTATCTCGAGTGCAGTTTTCTTTTTTGCACAACTTAATCTACATCCTCTCCTTGTAGTGTTTAAAAATAGCCGTCCGATAATCCAGGGGTCTCTAGGGTAGATCTGTAACGCTTCCTATAGCAGCTGACATGGGTTTATCACCACATTTGCTGTCCGGGAGTGAATTTGGATCTGGCTGTAGATTTGTGACTGGAAAGGGCAAACCGTCTATCACTTCCATGACAAGAACACAAAGTGGTCAACACAACCTGAGCCTTTCCAGTTGGTGTTGATTGATACCATTTCCCATCATACATTGGGGGCTGTTAAATATCCAATATATTCTGCATGTGAACACATAATCGAATATCGCCATAAGGACTAGTGTAGGAATAGACCCTGTCACGCAGAAATGAACTTGAATTGCCGTGTTCTTGTAAATGACTTGTGTACATCCAGAGAAAAGTTCTCGTCAGTGGGGTCCATGGGCTGTAACACCCCTGGATAGCTTTGGCTCCTTTCATCTATCTTTGGGAGAGGTGAAGATGTGCCATAGGCGATATTTCCAGTCTACGACCCATCTTTACTCTCCGGTATGAAGCCATGGAAACCCTTTCGGTCTAGCTGTTGATGAGCAATGCAGCGCATAGACGAAAGAAGTTGCCACTAAGGGTATGTTCACACGGCCAAATTTCAGACGTATACGAGGCGTATTATGCCTCGTTTTACGTCTGAAAATACGGCTCCAATACGTCGGCAAACATCTGCCCATTCATTTGAATGGGTTTGCCGACGTACTGTGCAGACGACCTGTTATTTACGCGTCGTCGTTTGACAGCTGTCAAACGACGACCCGTAAAAATACAGCCTCGTCAAAAGAAGTGCAGGACACTTCTTTGGACGTTTTTGGAGCTGTTTTCTCATAGACTCCAATGAAAACAGCTCCAAAAACGGACGTAAAAAACGCCGCGAAAACGGCGCGAAAAACGCAGCGAAAAATGCGAGTTGGTAAAAAAACTTCTGAAAAGCAGGGTCTGTTTTCCCTTGAAAACAGCTCTGGATTTTCAGACGTTTTTGTTGACTACGTGTGAACATACCCTAAGAATGACCCCATGTAATTTAGGACATTGTAAAGGTGCCCTAATAACGCTTGACTAGGGGGTGCTATCGCACCCACTAATCCACCACCAGATATTTAAACTAGATGATTTGGAAGCTACTCTCCTCATCTGTTGATGATTCTAATAGAATCAGATGGTTGAAGTCCAACCTATGAGATTCCAGTTTTCCCTTGGGCACAGTCTGCCAGTCATCATAAACAAGCAGTCCGGGATCTGCCAACAACAGTCTCATGTTGTCTTCAAGCTAGATTGTCACTTTACGGTGGTGTTTAGTAGGTACGAAGGAACTAAGGCTGGCCATACACATTAGATAGCTGTTGGCCTACAGCTTTTCCTCCCGATCCCCCCATACACATGCACGTTCGGCTCGGCCAAGCGGTCATGAATTTTGGATGGCGAGAGAAGAGTAAGGGCCTGTTCACATCGGCATTTGGTATCCGTTCAACCTTTCCGTCGGAGGAACCGATGAACGGAAAGCTGAACGGAAACTCTAGCATAGTTGACTACGTTATTGTTTCTGTGAAAAAATGGAAACTTTACGGAACGAAAACCGACTGCAACGGAAAATCAAGTTCTTCCGACGGAAATGTTGAATGGAACCAATGAACGGAAACCAAACACTGATGTGAACCGGGCCCTAAGCTGCTACCAGACGCCTCTGGCGGCGGCTTATCTCTCCTGAGTTCAAATGTATTTGCCAATTTTAATCCAACTGCCCGATGCTTCTCTCCTCTGACATCTGCCGTTGGTGGAGAGTCGGGAGGCCTTATACACATTAGACGTCCAACAATCCTGCCAAAAATAAATCTGTTTAGCATTACTAAGGGTATACCCTCCGAAGGGCTGGATATCTGTTTGGCATGGTGGACGACTTGTGTCTATAATGGGGCTGGACATATTCCAGGAGCTAAGTAGCTAATGCACCTACAAACTTTTTGAGTTATTTTTCTATTGTTAGGATAGCACTATTTGCTTGCACCACTGGGGTCCTGGGTTTGAATTCGACATCAGCATGGAGATTGTATGTTCTCTTAATGGGTTGCTTTCCTCCGGGTTCTCTGGTTTCCTCCTTCCCTGAGAGGTTAATTGGCTTTTTGTGCAATTGGCCTTTGTGTGTTGTGTGTGAGATAGGGAAATTAAATTGTAAACCCCATTGGAGACAGGGACTGATGGAAGTGATGACAATATCTGTATATCGCTGCAGGATATTGGAGCTATATAAACAACTGTGTTTGTTGGTAATTAGGTTCCTCTAATGATTATCCTTTGGTTTCTATAAAGGCTCCCCCACTACATATTAGCTTAGACAAATATTTTGACCCATTTAAAGCTATAGCATCTCCAAGCAGAACCATCATAGGCTGCTATCTGTAGTCAGGAAGGAAGAGGTTAACACAACATGTGCTTTCTCGGAAGCTTCATTTTGAAACAAATGCTTTATTGATGGATTATTGACTGGTACCCTAGACGTGCAACTGTGCTATCTATTATGGGATCAACAAGGGGAGGGAAATTTCCCAGGATGCTCTGCTTATCCGTATCCCAGAACGCTAATTATCTAGCGAAGCTTGTTGTTTATCGAAAAGACAAGGTCTCACAATCAAGAGCAGAAACAGATGATTACCTTGTCAGTTCTTGTCATTTTTGGCTTTGAGTATACAATAGTGGCAGGAATATGAATTATCCTGAAGGACAAGAATGGCGCCCATTGTTATGTAGTCGATAAACATTCAAAGGAGAAGAGCTATGAAACAAACTTTACAGTGGTTTCCCAGTATATAGTATTGATGGCTAGGATAGATCATCAATGTGTGATCCGTGGGAGTCCTGTTCACTGCAGTACCAGACACAGCCACATGAACAAGAGTGGCGCTGCATCGGGTAATGTAGTGAAGGGGTCCCTTCTTTCTGCTGATCGGTGGGATTGTCAGGGTCTGAATACCCCTTTCAGATGCCTATACACATAAGATAGCTACTGGCCAACAGCTATCTTCCTTGACATCCCTATAAAAAGGCACGCATAAGGGGGTTTTACACTAGAAGATTATCGTGCATTGACGATAATTTCCTTGTATAAACAGGGGAACGATCAGCAGATAAACGAGCAAACGCTCGATCATCTGCTGGTCGTATCGGTTAAAAAAAGTTAAATATCATTGTCGGCAGAACATCTCCCCGTGTAAACAGGGAGACGCGCTGCCGACATGATAATAACGTATGGTGACGAGCAATAGGAGTAACGAGCGCTCGTCCCCATCCATAGCTACATGTCTCGTTGATCGGCGCTCGCTGCACCGGCTGACTGCCCTTAAGGCTTCGTTCACATCTGCGTCAGGGCTGCGTTCATGGGTTCTGTCTGAGCTTTCCGTCAGGGGAACCCATGAACGGAAACCATAGGTTGATTTCAATGGTGACGGATCCGGTGCAAATGGTCTCCGTTTGTCACCGTTGTGCAAGGGTTCCCTCGTTTTGACAGAATGGCTGCACTGGCCGCTTAGATTGTCATGTTATCTTAATAGGGAGATAATAATCTGCTAGGCACCACTTATCTCTGGGAGGAAAATGAAGGGTTCAAATTCTGATTTCAACTTTGCTGGCCAGCTATAGGGTACCCACAAGTGTAGTGTTGCAAATTTTTGCGCCGCAAAACCTGCACATGTTGAGCTACAAACTTTGATGTGGATTTTGCTGTGGATTCATTGCGGATTTCACCCTTTCTACATTGAAAAGGGTGAAATCCACTGCGGGTTTGAAAATATGTAGCAAGCTCTGATTTTCTAAATCTCATCCACATGGCTCTGCAGAATTTCTATCCCCCGCTCGCGGCCTTACAATCTCATATTGCTTGTTATAATGCATTAAAGGGGTTATCCACGACCGGACAAGTGATGATCTATCCACAGGATAGGTCAACAGTATATGATCGGTGCGGGTCCGACACCTGAACGCCACACCAATCAGCTGCTCCGGTTGCTTCCGGGCACTTGACGTCCATGCCGGAAGCAGATGGCTCCAGTCATGGAATAGCGGCCGAGTTGCAGCATTCAAGTGAATAGGAGCAGAGCTGCAGAATGGGCGCTACTCAGTGTAGGGAGCCATCTGCTTCCGGATCCAACTACTGCCATACCCTTCAAAACATCGGGCACCCGGAGGCAGCTGATCAATGCAGGGTCCGGATGTTGGACCTGCACCGATCATATACTGATGACGTATCCTGTGGATAGGTCATCAGATGTTCGGTTGTGGACAACCCCTTTAACTTACAGCCAAATGTAATTGTAGAATAATTATAATATAGAGTTTTCACAGAAGAACAGGATCTATGGTGCACTGATACAGAAGGTAATAGCACATCCAACAATTCCTTAAAGGGAACCTGTCCCGTTAAAATTTCTGTCCAATCTGCAGGCAGAATGTTATAGAGCAGGATGAGCTGGACAGATATATAGTTATGTGGGGAAATATTTAGTATAACTTCTAATTTATTATCTAAACCTTGCTTAGGAGTCCAGTGGGCGGTCCTACTCAGTGCACACTCATACAGGGAAGGCTGCCAATCATTGAGTGGGACCGCCCACTAGACTCCTAAGCTCATAAAGAGCAGGGATTTAGATCTATAAATTACAAGATATGTTGAATATTTCCCCACGAAAAGACATCAACCTGCTCAGCTTCGACTGCTCTATAACTTGCAGCCTGCAGATTGGACTTCATTTTTAATTTGACAGGTTCCCTTTAAAGAGTGGTCTGGTTTTCAGGTACCTTATTAGGAAATTCGATTGCACTTGTTTCGAAAGCAGCGTCGAAATCAGCAAATCACGTGCAATTATTGTTTAAGCTCTTGGTCTATTAAACATGTGATTTCTAAACGCGCCCCCCCCCCCTCCATGTATTGTATAGAATTTGGTCCAGCACCGGAATATATTTGTGCTTTAACCCAAACTCCTTTGAGTGATACTTGCCAGGCCACACAAGGGATGGAAATATGGGCGTCGTAGATATGGGCCACACACAGCCCTGTAATGAGAATTCCTGTGGCTTACTACCAGGATCTTCTGGGACATATAACTGGATTACAAGCACTGATTTAGTAACAAATTACAGGGAAACCTTGATTGTGGGCCATTGATTCCAAATGCATGATGGGAATCTCGTATGAAAAAAATAGTTAAGGTTTCGTTCACCTCTGCGTCAGGGCTCCGTTCCGTTGGAGCTTTCTGTCGGAACGGAGCCCTGACTGACACAAACTGAAACCAAAGGTTTCAGTTTCCATCACCATTGATTTCAATGGTGACGGATCCGGTGCCAATGGTTTCAGTTTGTCTCCGTTGTGCAAGGGTTCCGTCGTTTGTGTCCGTCAGGGCTCCGTTCCGACAGAAAGCGCTGACGGAACGGAGCCCAGACGCATATGTGAACATATGCTAAAACTGGAGCAGTTGCCCATAGAAACCATTCCAGTAAATGTAAGCTTAGTCCCCTTTGACTCCAAAGAATGGCGTCCTCGTCAGAAGGGTAACTTGAAACTACAACAGGGCCCCTTAAATCTCGTTTGTAATACTGGTCTCCTCATATGGGGCAGAGGGGCCTTTTGGGCCTCCTAATGCTCCAATACCTTGATGTGACTAGTTTTTTCTAAATGTTTTTGTATCCTGCAATGATTCTTACCAATCCTTCCTACCTAGAACTCTTCCTGATCTATGTGATAAATATTTTTTCCCCCCCTTGTAATGTCTGTCATAATGTCTTCTAGGTAAAGGATGAAAAGAATGGGCAAGAAATTTTTGACCTGAGTGACTACGAGAAGTGTGAGGAGCTGCGGAAATCAAGGAGCAGATCCAAGAAGAACCACAGTCGTTTTTCACTTGTGCGGTCAAAACAACCAGGAAACACGGTACGGTACCATCCCTGTGGCAACTGAGAGCTATTTTGCATATTTTTTTCCCAGGGAGCATTGCCCATGAGACTACCTACCAGCTGAATCTCAGTAAGGAGAATCAGTACCTTCCAAGAGCTGCTTGAGAAGCATCTCACTCAGCCAATCAGAACCCTTCTCTGTACTGATGAGGAGCAACCACTCCGAAACAGTGTTGTCTACAGATGGGTGTCTCCGGTTTGCTATTCACCCGAATCGTGTTTCAAGGCTCTAGAACGGGTTGGAAATTGACTTACAGGGTAGTAACCTACATTAGAGCTCCTTGCATCTCAACATGGGTATTTAAAGTTAAATAACAGAATCCCTTATTTTCGTCAGGCACCAAACCTGATCTTCCTAGCGGTCAGCCCGGAGGAAAAAGAATCTTGGATCAACGCCTTGAACTCTGCGATCACTCGAGCCAAGAACCGCATCTTAGATGAGGTAAGCCGTATCCACCTGGGCTGCGTCCATGCAGCTGGACACTCTTTGCGTTCAATATTAACAATTCCTGCATCTGTACTGGACCTCACACATGGAAAGTAATAAGAGAAAAAGCAAGCATTTTAATAGTTTTTTCATTAACCCTTCTTAGACAGGCTGTGCTTTGCAATGACCTTATGTTTCCCTTTTTGGAGGGCATAACCGTCTATCCATTTTTATGGGTACACAATGATGACTCTTTATATGCTGAACGGGGAATAATTCAGAAATTTCCACATGGTAATTATAGGTCACGGTAGAAGAAGATAGTTATCTGGCCCATCCAACCAGAGACAGAGCGAAGATACAACACTCCAGACGTCCGCCGACAAGAGGTCACCTCATGGCTGTGGTATGTATTAGAGTGACTACTTTAGGGAAACAGAATTTCCCATGATGCCTTTACAGCTGGGCTATGACATGAGAGTACATGTAATGCTAACCAATGATGAAAACCTGTAACATGCCATACAAGTAGAAAATAAGCTCGGGCACTAGGACTTTTAGTTGACTACCTGGCTGGCAGAAATGCCACTATATGACTTTGGTCCAGTTGTAGGGCAACTTGCTGTTGGTTTGCTGTTTATTAGACAGATAATATGATAAACGCTGGAATTTTATTGGACCGTTGCTTAGTAATAGTACAAGCAAGTATTGGGTGACAACAGCAGATCTCCATCAACTTGTATAATCTGCCGCTGAGAGATCTTCAAGGCCACTTTCTGTAGAGGACATGTGGCTAGTGCCAAACAATCATCCACTTACCTCCCCACAAAGGAGCTCCCACTACCACATAATGGCGCTGCCCTCTTCTACCTGCCATGGCAGATGAGTGTGAGTTTTCTGGAAGCATTGTGGTGGCCATAAGCTGTGTTGGAAGCTTTAAATAAACAGTCGACACCGCTATTGTTTCCGTGCAAAATACTGAAACTTTACGGAACGGAAACCAATTGCAACGGAAGCATTACCATTGAAATCAATGGTAATACAAGCGGAAGCTATGGTTCCTCCGACGCAAAGGTCTAACAAACCCGTGAACGGAAGGCCTAACTACGGTTTTATTTTTTTTCATAATACATTACCCCAGGTTTGTAGGGCCAGGTGGTATTGATGTTCTGTTTTAAACAATTGGCTGCCAACAGGTGTAAAAATCGGGGTCATTCGGGTTTACAGTGACTTTTGACCTATCAATTAACCTTTGAAACCAACAATCTCTCAGCTGTAAACACGGAAGACTGCATTGCACACTCATAGCTCGTTTCCTTTGTCGATGGACTTGACTTTTTTCAACCGTACCAACTATGTAACTATTATAAAGTAAAGCCATGTAAGGCCCCATGCACACGATCGTAAAAATCGTCTGTAATTGCGGACCCATTCACTTCTATTGTCTACGGACACCTTCCCGTTTATTTACAGGGCCGTAGAAGTATACCGCAAAAGATAGAACATTTCCTATTTTTAGGGAGCACGGGCCGAGAATGCGGGCCGCTGTACAATTGTATCCTACTTGAATACCCCCTTAATTCTAGCTCTTTCTAGGAATGCTAGGTGACCACGAATAGGGCCGCCAGCGAAGCAGCCACATAGGTAGTCACCCAATTTTTTCTGACCCCTTAAAGTAGTTGTCTAATTTGGATAAACCCTGCCTATGGCATAGGTCCCAAGACAATGTACAGATCATGCCCCTATGGGAAGTAGCATTAAAATCAGTGTGCTATCTGTGTAATGCTTGGACTAGCTCAGTCCTCAAGACCCTCCTCAATTATATCCATATGCTCTATGGATATTACAGTGCCTGGTATTAAAAATGCATGTTCCACAATGAGCCATGTTCAGAATCAACCACAGTGGGATGTGAGGTTATGCAGCCTGAGAGCTAACAGGAAGCCAGCAAAGTGTAAGTCTGGATGTGAATGGAGAATAAGACATGATGTAACTCATTATCAATACATGATAAGTTATTTAAAATATATGCTAAATGAGTGAGTTACATCTATATGTAAACTGTAAAATGCCTTAATGTTTTTTTTACATATTTCTGTAGTTAGTAGAGTTAGAAAAATCTGGTGTCCATAAATTTCTACCATCATGCTGATATATGCACATTTCTTGCAGGCATCTACCTCAACATCTGATGGTATGCTGACTTTAGACCTCATCCAGGAAGAAGATGCCTCTCCGGAAGAGCAAAGCTGTGAGCAGAGCTTCAGAGTAGACCTGGATAAGTCTGTGGCGCAGCTGGCGTCAATCCGGCGCAGATCAGACTCTGAAAACCTCAAGTGCCCAGAAAGGGGAAGGTCGGAAATCCTTCCGCAGGGGAGAGACCAAATACCCTGGGATAAATGGGCTTCACATCGCGATTCATTTGGAAAGGGCACAACCTACACACCTCAGGTTCCCAAAAAATTGTCCTATTCTGAGAAGAACAAATGTGCCTCCATGGAGGAGATCTTGTCCCGTTCGGACTCTTCTGGACAGCGACCGATACCAAATAAGGTACCGGAGTCAGATAAGCTGATGCGAATACAAGGACTGATTGCTCAGAAGATTGATAAAACTCAGGAACTTCTCACCGAGGTAAAAGAATGTGGGGATGGGAAAAAAAAGGGAAAGGAATCTTCTGGGAAGGTGAACTCTGAAAATGTCCTACAAGAAGCCGAGAGGCTATTAGGAGAAGCTTCTTCCAACTGGAAGCAGGCCAGGAAGGTTCTGCAGGAAATTACGGAGCTGAGGGACCTATACAAACAAGTAGACCTGCAGTCCTCAGACCCCAAACAGAAACTGAGCAGCCATTACAGAAAAAGCCTAATGTGAATGGCGCGTGCGTTTCGAACGTCCTCACCTCCAAAAAAGGAATATTTCCTGCTTTCTGGCTTCACGATGCAAAGCCAAGGACCACGGCGAGTCGAGGAGCCCAGAAGAGGGGAGAAGTCGGGCCGTCTCCGGGAGGGTCCCTTTGCTTTGCAATTTTCTTTACCATGCCACACAATTTGGGGTGGCTGTACGTGCTGTAGAACGCAGCAGGCTATTGATATATATGCAGGGAGCCCCGTGGAGGCGCTTGGGATCCAAAAACTTTTGCTTGCAGCCTGCGAATCCAATATGCTTAAGCTCCACAGTGTTAACAGTGAGTGCTGTCCAGGTTGCAGCGAGTCGTGGGGCAACTGGACGAGGCATGTGACAAACTGTATAGTCTTGTAGAATCATGTGCTATCCAATACAAGTTATTCCATTTCCATTGTTACATGTGTTTACATCCGCTTAGTTACAGTGCATTTTACCATTTTTTTTCTTCAGGCGGCACCATAAAAGTCAATGGAATTCATTCTCTCACCACTTCAGACCACGTAGCATAAATCGGTATTGAGTATGACTATGCATTTTTGTATACCAGGTTGATTTAGCTCTTGAAATGATCTGTGAAAATATGATATGCGCTTATCTCCTTGGCTGAACCATTATTAATTGGAATGTAGTGCATCAGTAGGTGTAATACTGATGACATCACCTAAGCAGGAGGCACCTTGATGATGTCACTAAGTGTTAAATTGACCATACAGATGAATTATTAACCCTGATCCCTTCCCCTATAACACCATTATTCCAGTTAATCTAACAGGCTTGAAAATCAAATATGGACGATCTAATCCCCCCCTAAATATCAGACACCTGGGGTGCTTGGCAGTTCCGTCCTGTACACAATAGGTCTTCAGTGTATCTCACTGGGGATGTAATGTGTATGGATAGCATTAATGCATTGACATCATTTTTGAGCCGTCGCTATGTGAAGACTTGTCCTCCGCTTTGTTTATGCTGTGAACCGTTTTTCATCTCAAACATAAAGATTATAATCTGGAATTCGTCAGTCTCATACTTTAAAGTTTACTGCAGCCGAACGCGTTAAGTTAAACTTGAGGCATCCGGCCATAATTTTGTGCCCGCCTTTGTTCGGGAAGAATGCCAGTCATCCATTTGGCATGTTAAACACTAGCTGGCTCCCGTTACACAGAAATTATAATATTACAGCTTAAAAATGTCTGCTGAAAAATTCACGGTTGTTTTAAATGGCTTTAAATGACGGGTGATTCAGGATTACGCACTGAGTAAAGATGTACTTGATGTATTATAGCATTTCACTCAAGGACGTCTACCCACAGTGCCGTGCACAAACCTTTTAAGAATAATATTAATCAGCATCTGCATTGCAGGCAGCCAGTGGCAAAGAATTGTGGCATACTGTATATGGCTTAGTGATAGCTGAATGGCCCCTGATTGCAATGGTGTCTTACCCCAATAACACCTGGATCGAGATATATATATATATATATATATATATACACACACACATTAAAGATCATATTTTAACATTTTCTGGCATGTTTACCCAATTGGGGGCAACTCTTTTGCCAAGAATTGCACTGGGGGGTCTTGAGTCCACAGGTAACAATGAATGAACCTGAAGCCAATTGGTTACAACAGTCCCCAGCTCATGGTAATCAGCTACGGGGAATAGGACCCACAATAAAAGGCAAGGTTATCTAAACTATACAACCCTTTTTTATTATTATTATTATTATTATTAGGCTTTTTCTTTATATGGTTATGGAGCTTTTGAGCAGTTGTGATATGAAAAATGTATTATTAAAGACGTTCAGGACAAGGGTAGAGTAGGGTAATCTATATCCAAAGCACAAGACAAACCAAATCAAGCTCCAGCAGTCATTGAGTCACTGTACATACATTACATTACTTATCCTGTACTGATCCTGAGTTATATCCTGTATTATACTCCAGAGCTGCACTCACTATTCTGCTGGTGGAGTCACTGTGTACATACATTACCTATCCTGTACTGATCCTGAGTTACATCCTGTATTATACTCCAGAGCTGCACTCACTATTCTGCTGGTGGAGTCACTGTGTACATACATTACATTACTGATCCTGAGTAACATCCTGTATTATACTCCAGAGCTGCACTCACTATTCTGCTGGTGGAGTCACTGTGTACATACATTACATCCCTTATCCTGTACTGATCCTGAGTTACATCCTGTATTATACTCCAGAGTTGCACTCACTATTCTGCTGGTGGAGTCACTGTGTACATACATTACCTATCCTGTACTGATCCTGAGTTACATCCTGTATTATACTCCAGAGCTGCACTCACTATTCTGCTGGTGGAGTCACTGTGTACATACATTACATTACTGATCCTGAGTAACATCCTGTATTATACTCCAGAGCTGCACTCACTATTCTGCTGGTGGAGTCACTGTGTACATACATTACATCCCTTATCCTGTACTGATCCTGAGTTACATCCTGTATTATACTCCAGAGCTGCACTCACTATTCTGCTGGTGGAGTCACTGTGTACATACATTACATCCCTTATCCTGTACTGATCCGGAGTTATATCCTATATTATGATCCAGAGCTGCACTCACTCTTCTGCTGGTGGAGTCACTGTGTACACACATTACTTATCCTGTACTGATCCTGAGTTACATCCTGTATTATACTCCAGAGCTGCACTCACTATTCTGCTGGTGGAGTCACTGTGTACATACATTACATTACTTATCCTGTACTGATCCTGAGTTATATCCTGTATTATACTCCAGAGCTGCACTCACTATTCTGCTGGTGGAGTCACTGTGTACATACATTACATTACTTATCCTGTACTGATCCTGAGTTACATCCTGTATTATACTCCAGAGCTGCACTCACTATTATGGTGGTGGAGTCACTGTGTACACACATTACTTATCCTGTACTGATCCTGCGTTACATCCTGTATTATACTCCAGAGCTGCACTCACTATTATGGTGGTGGAGTCACTGTGTACATACATTACATTACTTATCCTGTACTGATCCCGAGTTACATCTTGTATTATAATCCAGAGCTGCACTCACTATTCTGCTGGTGGAGTCACTGTGTACATACATTACTTATCCTGTACTGATCCTGAGTTACATCTTGTATTATACTCCAGAGCTGCACTCACTATTCTGCTGGTGGAGTTACTGTTTGTACTGATCCTGAGTTACAGCCTTGATTATATTCCAGAGCTGCACTCACTATTCTGCAAGCTTCAGAGCTGAAATCTCCCAGCATTCTTTGTGTATACAGAGATTGTCCTGGCAATTTTCATACTGTGAAATGTCATCTATACATTGCATTGTACAGTAATCTGATGTTGGAAAAACTAACTGTCTCTTTGCAGTATAGAAGCTCAGCTAAGCTGTTAGGGGGGAGTGTCTGTTAACAGGTACGTCGACTGTTTCCAATAACAACCACCAGAATTGTCAATGTATTCATAAAGTGACTCAAAATTTTATGGAGATTAATTAAGCTATAAAATGATGGGTGTATTGTGAAGACTGTGATTTTGTCTTATAGACCACCATTGTTTCATAACGAGTTTTGAATAATGTCACAAAGTGAATTGATTGCAGTCCTATCAGCACTAATTAAAGGGACAATATCACTCCCCTACCTATTCAGGTCCATATACTTGTCCATAGGTGGTAATATTATAGTGATCAGTGTCACTGTACTCAAGACGGTCAACTTAATCTGTCCAATCAGTGGCTGATGGGGTGACAACCGACCTGATGAAACAGAAATGTGCTCAAAGCAGTTGTCATTTCCTATTACTGCATTACCCAGCAGGTGGCGACAATGAGCACAGGAGTAAACTCCTCCCAGCATAGAGCGTATAAGAATCTGTGCTGCCTCCTGAGGCATGATGGGAGGAAAGTTCAGAGTAGAAAAAAGTTATTTAAGAAAACCTATTTTTTTTTAATGTGTTTCCCAGGTTACTTAGGAATTATTACTTTATCGTTGGTGTTAATATTGACTGTGACTGGAATTGCTCTTTAATTTACGTGTGCTTGTCCAGCCGCCTATCCATGACCTAGGAGAGGGTAATAGATCAGGTTAGGGGCTCATCCCTTTTTCTTACATACTCTCAGTAAATCATATACTTGGCACATCATCTCGCATTTCCGAAAGCCCTATATTTGCAGGAAGGGGAAAAAAAAACAGCTTAGGACTTGCTCTGGAAAACAGCTGCGTTCAGCGCAATGTCCAGAGTGTGTGACCGACAGCTGCACATCCATATGTGACACAGAGAGAAAGGTGTTACCGGCTTCCTGTGGTGATGAACTATTATTGAATGTGGAATTTTGGGTATTATAATTATAAATTTGGGTATATATAATGGTAAACTAGGGCGGTATGGCTAGATTTTGGCCCGGCGGTGGTATGGTGCCACCAGCGCCACAGCTACAACCTTTTATTCTCCTGCTTTATCCTACTTGCAGCTACATGGGCATTTTGTCTTTTCCAAAAACTTCTCATATTTATATCTTACCCGTTCTGGCTTTAATAATAAGGGGGCCGGGGCAAACCATAATTTGGAATGGAGTCCCCCTCCCCCGACTCATTCACAATGACTAGCTGAGCTGAGAAAACATATAAGTAAGGCCCCATGCACATGACCGTAAAATCTCCTGTAATTAAGGACCCATTCATTTCTATGGCCGACGGACACCTTCCCGTATAATTTATGGGAAGGTGTCCGTGTCGTAGAAACTTTCCGTAAAAAATAGGGCATGTCCTATTTTTTTATTTTACGGATCATGCTGCGATACTTTATAATGGGAGCACGGCCTGTAAATGCGGGTCGTAATTACGGGCACGGTCGTGTGCATGGGGCCTAAAGGTACAGGTTTGTGTCCTCATTACTTCCTCCAAAAAAGCACACCTCCCATCTAAACTTAAATGTCATGGGGTAAATGTACATTTAACATTATGTAAATTTCTAAATGTTGTTTGGTTTATTTTGACTAAAAAAAAACTTATCTTTTATACTCCATTCACAGCCAGAGCTGCATTCAAAATTCTACCGGTTGCACTTCAACACAATCAGTGGTTGAGCTCCTCCCCAATGTCAGACGTGCGATCAAAACAAGCGTTAAGAACCGCACATTTATAAATATAGTAAATAAAGCAGTAATGCAATTTAAACAAACCCATATATACAATGTATCCTCCCGTCTCCAGAGTGCTGCTGCTGCTTCTTTGTGTTTGTTTTTCATTGTCAGACATGTCACCTATCTGCTTAGCTCTAACTGTGTGATTGTCATCTGAGCTCCCATAATGCATTGCTCTCTGGAAACCTACAAGATTTTTAAATTAGCTTTGGTTGTGATTGGAGTAGAAAACATCATTGAACTTGTAGATAAGTCAAGCAAAGTATCTAAAATGCTGCCAAAGTTGCTCAAAAGTGTAGTGAGGGGGTGAAGAAGAAATCACCCTTTGCTATGGGACCTTTAGTCGGCACATGGGTGCTCGCGGTTCCCAGTGGAATATAACACCGACATCTCCAGAGAGTTGGCCGCGCTTCTGACCACAACACCTTTTAATTTATTTATTTAGTTTCTGAATTTGTTAAGCAAAACAGCCGACATGTTATAAGTCCCGGGCTTATTTTAGCCCTCATTTGGTTGATCTGCTGCACTGGTCTGTTCAGCTGTTTCCAGTAATGACTGGCTGTGTACATACAGTATATATATATATTCTATTGGTTTTCCTATCTTGCTACTCCCCTATGCAAAACCTTTATTGCCAGCCTTGTAGATGCGGCTCCATATTGAAGGCTGAAATGTTACGGTTTCTAATACTCTGAGCAGATGATACAGCAAATATATAGCGATACATCTCCTCAGATGTGTAATACAATATTGATACATGACCCCCAAGAGTCCCAGTTATGTACAGTAAGTCCCATAAACAGACCGTATACCATAATTAAAGGGGCTCTCCAGTTTAGAAAAACAATTGTCATATATAGATAAGGGATAAATATAAGATATTTATAAGGGAATTTGGCGGTAATAGAGGGGGGTCCTCTGTTCAGGATCCTCATCTCTTGGCCAGAATGGAGAACAGTTACAAAGAGTGTCTCTCTCTCTGGAGGACCTGTCCTGTCCTGTATTACACAAACATCCCATTGATTCGAATGGACGAGGTGTAATGCTTTATTTCTCCTGTGTTGGCACTGCAGGGAAGTAGAACACTTACTTCCAGATTTCCCCGCAGATCACAACTGATCGCTGATGGTCCCAGCAGGAGGATTATGGTCTAGGGACCCCTCTAACAAGTAGGGATTGTCCAAAGCGGAGAACCTCTTTAATATGGGACAATTAACACTGAAGACAATGGGTCTCAAGGCGCTTTCTCTGGGACACTTGATCCATGAGGCTCTATGTTAAGCTGCACAGGTGGATGTTATACAATGCCTTGTTATATAGAGGATCTGAGTTCATCGCGTGTCCCCATCTTTATATGTAAGGATATGACTCATTTTCTCTGTCTTTTGATCAGGAAAGCGAATGGGATGAGAATTTTAAGCTTTCCGCCAGCCTTCTGATGCTTTGACTTGATCCTTGTGACTGTTTTATGGTGCTTACTGTGGACCTGTCACCTTTACCCAGTGGAAAACGCGATATTCCCTTCTTCATTCACTAAGTGATATCAGTGAGGTACGCAGTGCCTCACGCCTCCCTGATATCAGCATTGTAGAGTTGATAGGCTGCGTGCCTTTCACTGAGTATAGGTGACGGGGAGATGTTCTGGTATTTCTAATGCAACTGGACCGAACAATATTCTCTATATATAAGATTTTTTTTGGGTGTTTTTTTTCCCCTTCTGATTAAAAGTTTGTACGATGTGTCAAACTTTCTCTTCTTCCGCTGGGGAAGATATCTGCACTGATAATTTGGGCTCTTGGTCTTTCCCCCGGCCGGCCGCCGATAGCAGAAATGTTACAGATTAAAAGCTGTGATTCTAAATAAACAAAATGAAGATTTTACAGAAAAAAACTTGTCTTTTGGTTATTTTTTTTTTGTAAGGGCTTAAAGGGGTCGTTTGGTGAATCCATATGTTTATAAATCTATAAACTCTTTTATATGAAATCACTTAAAATTCGGCTGTTTCTGAGTTATCTTGATCTCCTGGATTGTTACGGTCCGAGTGACAACCACGAATGGCAGACATTACAGTGCCCATAAGATAGCGTCACCCAGTTTTCTACAGTCTGAATGGCACGTAAATCTCCTCGGTCATGTAGAGCTTCACACTCTCCCTCCCTTAGGCTATATTCATACGAGCGTGACAGATTTAAATCTGTTCGTGTGCGTTACGTTTTGCACCAGTGCGTTTGGCGTGTGACGTGTTTTTCACGCAAGAACTTCTTTTTTTTTCATCCGTGCGCTGTCCGAGGTTTTCACGCACCCGTTGACTTCAATGGGCGGCTAGGTGCGTGAAAACGCACCAATATAGGACATGCGGTGAGTTTCACGCAACGGACACTCGCTGCGTGAAAAAAAACGCGTGTGTGAACGGCCCCATTGAAATCAAAGGGTCCGTGTGTTGTGTGTTGTTTCCAGGCACAGCACATGGACGAGAATCACGCTCGTCTGAATGAGCCCTATGTGTGGATATAGAAATCTGAATAGTCATTACACAATGCAAAAGACAAAAAAACGTAAAAGAAGAACGCAAGTGGTATCCATAGCAACCAATCAGGTGAAAGCTTTGACAACTAGTCCTTGAGTCGACAACATAACAGACCATTATTGACTAGTTTGGTCTGCTGAAAATAGGCAAGGACCCCCTACATATATCAGGACTGCCTTAGCCAACTCAGACAGTCCTTTTCCATCAAAATATTCTCGTATTCATTACCCAACATTTCCGAAATATCATGAGGTTGGCCTAATGCCTAATCATGCTTGTCTGAATGGGCCCTTACTGTTGTGTCAGTCTTTACTGTGGTTCTAGCATTATATTCACAAGCCACAAATATTAGGTTAAACAGAGCTATCTACCCCATCCATGTAGAGAAGCTTTTTTTATCAATCGTGTGCCATGCTCACTGAAAAGTGTGTGAATTTGGGTTAAATGTGCATTAAAAAGTCAGTCATTGGGGTATAGGATATGGGGCATTGAAATTAGGGCAGCAGTAACGCAATTATTCTGGCAAGTATGATAGATATGAACGTTTCCTTCACACAGAGCTGTCAAGGGAGTACATACCATGGAGGAAGACCATGTGGCTGCTATGGGGCCCTTGGAGATAGAGGTCACAGCCCTGGCTCATCCCATCTACTTTGCTATTAAGTGGCAAAAACCTGTGCAGGACCCCCCTCTAGAGGAACAGATGAGCATCACCGGACCGCGGCAGGAATTGATGGGTGGTGATTGGCTGCTTTGTTCAGGTGACATAGCTTTGCATGGACGTCGCGTCACCACGTAGTCGGTAAAAAGCAATGAATTAGGAAAACCTGAATAACTAATTTATAGAATGTTTTACATATTTTTAAAGGGATTTCTCCTGTTCATGACCCGCATCTATTAACCAGAGCAGAGAGAAGCTACTGAGAGCGTCTATCACTCTGGAGGACCCGGAACGCCTGTGCATTGTACTGACATCCCATTGAATTCAATGAGAACTGTGTAATGCTTCATTTCCCCTGTGGTGGCGCTGTGGTGAAACTGAACACGTGATTCCAGGTTTCCCCACAGATCACAGCGGCTCGCTTTGGGACAACTTGCGATCAGCTTATTTTCAGAGGACCTCTTTAATGTATACGACTATTAGATGGTATAAAAGTCAGTAGTTTACTAATCACCTGATTTATTGATTGGGGTATTTTAAGGTTCTGTCTGGCATAAATCTACCGTCGCAGGCAGTGAATTCATTGTGGTTTGGCAAATAAAGACAAGTGGGTAGCTATTAATAGACCCAGTAAAAAGCAATGAGCGGGCAGGTTTTCGGTCCACTGATGGAGCGCTCTCAAGGTTATCTGGTCTATTAAATCACTGTTATGGCTCTTGTGATTGAGCAGTAATAGGAGCGTTGTCCATTCAGCCCTATTTAAGTATGAAGATAAACTGCGGCAGGAATTAGTGGTGAAAGAACCAATTCAACAGTAGGAAAGTGGAATCCCATCCCCATAAAGTGATGTTACTCCTGCACTGCTGATGGCCAAGAGATCAGACAGATATACAGTTATAATAGATCAGAGGGATTACACTGCAGTAACATTATAGTCCAATGTAATAGATCAATGTAATTCTGGATAATTGCATTTTCTAGACTATTGGAAGTCCAGTTACAAGACATTGAAGACAGTGAATCTATCTATTTATCTATCTATCTATCTATCTATCTATCTATCTATCTATCTATCTATCTATCTATCTATCTATCTATCTATCTCATATCTATCTATCTAATATCTATCTATCTAATATCTATCTATCTCATATCTATCTATCTCATATCTATCTATCTCATATCTATCTATCTCATATCTATCTATCTAATATCTATCTATCTCATATCTATCTATCTCATATCTATCTATCTATCTATCTATCTATCTATCTATCTATCTATCTATCTATCTATCTATCTATCTATCTATCTATCTATCTATCTATCTATCTCATATCTATCTATCTCATATCTATCTATCTAATATCTATCTATCTATCTCATATCTATCTATCTCATATCTATCTATCTATCTATCTATCTATCTATCTATCTATCTATCTATCTATCTATCTATCTATCTATCTATCATCTATCTATCTCATCTCTATCTATCTATCTCATATTTATCTATCTCATATCTATCTATCTATCTATCTATCTATCTATCTATCTATCTATCTATCTATCTATCTATCTATCTATCTATCTATCTATCTATCTATCTATCTATCTATCTATCTATCTATCTCATATCTATCTATCTCATATCTATCTATCTCATATCTATCTATCTATCTATCTATCTATCTATCTATCTATCTATCTATCTATCTATCTCATATCTATCTATCTATCTATCTATCTATCTATCTATCTATCTATCTATCTATCTATCTATCTATCTATCTATCTATCTATCTATCTATCTATCTATCTATCTATCTCATATCTATCTATCTTCCACATTTCCATACACTGCTGCACTACCATATCCGGGAGAGACATATAGCACTGTTCATGCTGCTCTTCCTGGTTAATGAATACAATGCCAAAACAACAATGATTGTTACACAGGAAGAGCAGTAGGAGAAGCACAGGAGGGGAATGCATCTCTACATAGTAATTATCTGCATAGTCGATATGCTGCCCAGGATCTGGGAAAAGACGGATGACAAACCCCTTCATTGTAAAACATCAGTAATTGTCCCCCGGCCTCTGTTATATTCCATCCCAGATCCAGCCACAGGGTCATTATCACATGCAATAGAACCTAATTACATCCCACACTGTGTCTTAGACAAGTCCTAAGGGACGTCCGGGGCTCCAGTGCCGCTGCCAATTCTTAGAACCATTGGATCTGGAGATGTTTGGGGGGGCACTACGGTAAGCGGAACAGTTCCTGAAAAGTGGGATTGTCCCTCTGAATATGGGGGACCCGGCCTCTATTGCCCAGTATAAATGGGCACTGGATTGGAGAAAATGACAATTCCACAACATATTGTTAAGAACAAAACTCCCTTTAGGGGTTGGGGTGGAAATGCAAAGGTCTTGTGGTGGCTTTGGGTTTCCATCATCTCGCTACAGACTACTGTTTATATCAGTGTGTAGTCCACAAATAGGACTATAGATGACGAGCTGGCGGGGTATCTGAATCCGCCTGCTGTCTTTTATTGTGGATGATTTACTGTATTGTTTGAACAGGGTTAGTTACCGAGCAAGCTATAAAAATATGACAAGTCCTGGAGATGGTTTGTGTGATGGACTTTAGACGGGGGATGCTATAAGCCGGGCATTAATACATCTGGACTGGTTTCCGGGCTGCTCTCATTCATCCTGCCACCCTGCTCTGCCTCCCCATGTAGCCTTCTACTTTCTGCACTCTCCTCCAGCTCAGCCAATCACAGGCCGCCGTTTGCTTCTCTCCATATAAGGCCAAGAAGCAGCGAGGGAGTCCTGGCCTTCCAGATTGTGAGCTGATGTCAGGGATTGCATTACCAGCTCTGTACAGAGGCCTCATTATCATGCTGCACAGGCGCCAGGCTTCCCTCTGTGCCACTGTGCCACCTACAGACTGCAGGACCACAGGGAGCAGTTAACCCCCTCACAACCAGGTCACACAGCCTTTTATAGGGTCTCACTACTTACTGAATTTTAATTTTTTTTTATTGATTCCCCCCCCCCCCCCCCATTACATGACACGGGATCTGATATCTACTGGCAGGCCTCGCCGTAAAACTAGTTTGCTGCAAAAAAAGGTCAAAAGCTGCGGCATAAAAAACAATGTTACTATAAGACAAAGAAATGTAATCAGCATATGCAGAGATCATTCATAGCTCGTCTAAAATACATTTACATCTATCTATCTATCTATCTATCTATCTATCTATCTATCTATCTATCTCATATCTATCTATCTATCTAATATCTATCTATCTCATATCTATCTATCTCATATCTATCTATCTATCTCATATCTATCTATCTATCTCATATCTATCTATCTATCTCATATCTATCTATCTATCTCATATCTATCTATCTATCTCATATCTATCTATCTCATATCTATCTATCTATCTCATATCTATCTATCTCATATCTATCTATCTATCTATCTCATATCTATCTATCTATCTATCTATCTATCTATCTATCTATCTATCTATCTATCTCATATCTATCTATCTATCTATCTATCTATCTATCTCATATCTATCTATCTATCTATCTATCTATCTATCTATCTATCTATCTATCTATCTATCTATCATCTATCTATCTATCTATCTATCTATCTATCTATCTATCTATCTATCTATCTATCTCATATCTATCTATCTCATATTTATCTATCTATCTCATATCTATCTATCTATCTATCTATCTCATATCTATCTATCTATCTATCTATCTATCTATCTATCTATCTCATATCTATCTATCTATCTCATATCTATCTATCTAATATCTATCTATCTCATATCTATCTATCTCATATCTATCTATCTCATATCTATCTATCTCATATCTATCTATCTATCTATCTATCTATCTATCTATCTATCTATCTATCTATCTATCTATCTATCTATCTATCTATCTATCTATCTATCTATCTATCTATCTATCTATCTGGTATCTATCTATCCACATATTTATTGCGGATTTTTGTTTACTTTATAGTAAAATGCTCTTTAATGTTTTAGAGGTCTAGACCAGCATGACAGTTGTGGCCTTTTAAAATGAGAGATTTCCTCTGTTTTGTGCCAGTCTACATGGTCTGCCAGCTCCCCGTGTCATTGTGGCGGGTCATGCTAAGTGTAACATTCCTCAATAAACATCCACATCTGGCCGTCACAAGCTGCCGACTCACACGAAGCTTTATTTAGATTTTCACTCCTCTGCCGCTGCAAAGAAACTCAGAAAGCCCTTAATTATATCTCTCCATCCCGTGTCACGCCTACGCCCCTCCGAGCTACGGGATCCAGAATTGAGCCTCAAAAGACGATCCAGGCGTATAAACAAGAAGTAAAGTTTAAATCGCAGAGATCCAGCCGGGATTTTATAGCCCATTGTTCCCAACACTACAAAAGCCCCATGTGTGTTTTCAAGGGGAATTACTAGGATTACCTTGCCTTAAAGAGAAACGAACATCTAAAGGTGAGGGCAAGGCGTGGAGACACTTTTATTGGGATCATATGATAGCTGGGATTTCTGTCTATAATAAAGCAGGTGTTATATGTCATTATCTCTATACTCCGTTGTTTAGCTCACGTCAAGTACGTACGTCATGGAAGCAAATGAATTGAATAAAATAGAAAAAAATGCTGCCACCACTGATCGACTGGTCGATGGCCAACACGGTCATTTCCTGTGTGTGGGATGGATCTAGGATCCAACAAGACCTAATGATGTCCCTCTGACAGTGCCCTCTAGTGGTAGAGCATATGTACATACGTCCTTCCAGTTCAATTGCAGGCCTCTGACATCAATGTCTATAAGGCCTCGTGCACACCAGCTTTTTCATTAACACGGTGCACAAAACCGTATTGTGCACCGTCTGGTGGCCGTTTAGTTCCATTGCGTTTTCCTCTACAAATAGTGAATTCAGTGCTTTCAGGGACAAAGTTGGTCCGATGTACAGCGTGTAATGCAGCAATATGTTTTTATGTAGAGCGTGCATGGGTTTACCAGCGTATTTTACCATGGTGGTATGTATGACCCCACTGACATGCAGTAACAATGTATTTGGGGTCTATGTGCATGATTCCTTTTCATAGCGTGGATTTTTTTTTTTAATTATATATATATATACACATACACACAAGGGGGTGCATAAGTAGGTATACAGGGCGTGATTCTTCAGACAGTCTACAATTTTGAATGAAGAAACACAAGGAGACGGCATTATTAGAGAAATAAGTTTGTCCTATGAAACCGACTTCAGACTTTCAGGTGCTGTTAATAGGCGCAACTGTGTTTATTACCCAACAGAAATACCCTCCTGCAACAATTAAAGATGGACTTTTTCTTTTGGGGAGTTATCAAAGATAAAGTATATTCAAGAAAACCAGGCACAGCTGATAACCTGATTCAGTTCATAAAAGAAGAACGCCAATAAAGAACTTTGTGCCAAAGTGTAAAGACTAGAATACAGCAACGTGTAAATAGTCGACTACGCTATTGATTCCGTCACAACGACGGAACCCTTGCACAACTGAGACAAATGGAAACTATTTGCACCGAATCCGTCCCCATTGAAACCTCTGGTTTCTGTTTGTGTCAGTCAGGGCTCCATTCCGACGGAAAGCTCAGACGGAACGTTGGAACGGAGCCCTGACGCAGATGTGAACGAAGCCTAAGAGATTGTACAGAATTGTTTTGTTAATCTATAAAATACTATTTCAACTTTATACCTATTATTATTATTCTTATTATTATATTTACCTATTATTATTATTATTCTTATTATTATTATATTTATCTATAGAGATATTTCCATGAAACCTCCAAAAATGACTATATAATGATCTACCCATTAACATTACAAACTGGTAAAAAAAAATATATGAAGATATAAGGTAAACGTGTCATGTTTATTAAGACCAAAAAAGTTGAAGTTGAAAAAGGTATGTCTGTTGCATTTGTGGCCACCATGCCAGGTGACTGTAAGGCTATGTACACATGTGACAGATGTAATAAAATCCAAAGTTAAAGGGAACTTGTCACCTCCGTTGCGCGGCCCTCGCTGAGGGCAGTAGTTACAGTCACGCTGCTTTCAGTGGTCGGTCACTTATATATTAGTGTGAAGCCATTTTGGAGAACTTACATTTCAGCACAGCGCGCTGCTAGAGAGGAGTCCAGCGTATTCTTGAGCCCCCCCCCCCCCATCCTACCAATGCTAAATAACAGATTTTTCGCTATGCACAGTAATAAGAGGAAATCTATCAATCATCGATGGTTGGGTGGGGGGAGCAGCAGCTTGTGACTATGTAGGACTCATCTCTAATGTATGAAGCCCAAAAATCTCTGTAGATTTATTTTGACGCATGGGAATGAGGTTTTGAAATCTACAATTATTTGCATTGCACATTAAAGGGGTATTCCAGTCCCCAGCGTTTTTCGCCTATCCACTGGATGCTAGATAGGTGGGGGTCCAACCGCTGAGACCCTTATCAATCGCCGAAGCAGGGGACCTTGGCACCCCATTCCCCCCAGATGCAAGACGAGGAGGAGTTTGAATAAAGTGGAGATCGGTCATGCGCTGTGCTCGGCTGTTTTTGTCAGCCCCATAGACTTTAAATTGAGCGGCACAGCGCATGCCAGACCTCCGCTCCATTTAAACTCCTCCTAGCCACCGTCTGGCGATCAGTGGGGGGCCCAGCTGTCAGACCCCCACCGATTTAGCATTTTTCAACTGTCCAGTGAATAGGTGAAATTATGATGGGGGCTGGAATACCCCTTTATTTTTCTTCACATTTTTGGTGCCGTAAACCTGCAGCAAATCGCCCCGAGTGAACAAAGCCTAAGTCCTTTCTCTGTGATCCGCTCCTGGCTATGGCCAATATAAAAAGCACCAAAATCTGGACTACACTGCCCTTTGTCAACCGGTTCTAAAGAAAAGCCCTACCTACCCCGAAAAAAAAATATGTCATGGTGCGTAAAAAAAAAGCACAAAAGATATTGATGATTAAATGGCGACAAAATAGAAATAATAAATAATAAGGATAAAAAAATAATAACAAAATAAATGCTCCAGCACGCCATAGTCTAGAACAGGGGTCAATAACCTGTGGCATCGGTGCCACAGCCGGAAAATGGGGCATGCTTTGCTGGCACGCTTCCCTCTCCCAATGTCCTGCGCTGAACACAGGGGGAGAGTGTGGCGCTTCATTTTGCGCTTGGCGGCGCTGATCACAAGGTGAGACACCACTGCTTCATAGTTGCCAACATTTGAACATTTTCTCCAGGGACACGTGGCATCTTTGGTGGGTGTCTTATGGGGATGTGGCTAATCTGGTGGGCGTGACTTTCCAGAATTTCTGCATACAAATGAATGAACAAATATTTCTGCACTAGTTTGACTGACAACTACTATGGTGGCCGGAGTCTCTGGTTATCTGGTTGTTTACAGGCAGGTGATGTCTCACTTTATCACTAGGGCTAGGCGATGTGCTGACCACTAATGGCAGTGCAAAAACCAACGTGGATAGCGCCACACTCAGTGCCCCTTGTAGAAGGTGCCCCACACTGCTCCCTGTAGATAATGCCACACACTGCTCCCTGTAGATGATGCCCCACACCGCTCCCTGTAGATGGTGCCCCACACTGCTCCCTGTAGATAGTGCCACACGTTGCTCCCTGTAGATATTGCCACACACTGCTCCCTGTAGATATTGCCACACACTGCTCCCAGTAGATAGGGCCACACACCGCTCCCAGTAGATAGGGCCACACACCGCTCCCAGTAGATAGGGCCACACACTGCTCCCAGTAGATAGGGCCACACACTGCTCCCAGTAGATAGGGCCACACATTGCTCCCAGTAGATAGGGCCACACACTGCTCCCAGTAGATAGGGCCACACACTGCTCCCAGTAGATAGGGCCACACACTGCTCCCAGTAGATATTGCCACACACGGCTCCCTGTAGATATTGCCACACACCGTTCCCAGTAGATAGGGCCACACACTGCTCCCAGTAGATAGGGCCACACACTGCTCCCAGTAGATATTGCCACACACGGCTCCCTGTAGATATTGCCACACACCGCTCACAGTAGATAGGGCCACACACTGCTCCCAGTAGATAGGGCCACACACTGCTCCCAGTAGATATTGCCACACACGGCTCCCTGTAGATATTGCCACACACCGCTCCCAGTAGATAGGGCCACACACTGCTCCCAGTAGATAGGGCCACACACTGCTCCCAGTAGATAGGGCCACACACTGCTCCCAGTAGATATTGCCACACACTGCTCCCTGTAGATATTGCCACACACCGCTCCCAGTAGATAGGGCCACACACCGCTCCCAGTAGATAGGGCCACACACTGCTCCCAGTAGATAGGGCCACACACCGCTCCCAGTAGATAGGGCCACACACTGCTCCCAGTAGATAGGGCCACACACTGCTCCCAATAGATATTGCCACACACTGTTCCCTGTAGATATTGCCACACACCGCTCCCAGTAGATAGGGCCACACACTGCTCCCAGTAGATAGGGCCACACACTGCTCCCTGTAGATATTGCCACACACTGCTCCCAGTAGATAGGGCCACACACCGCTCCCAGTAGATAGGGCCACACACCGCTCCCAGTAGATATTGCCACACACTGCTCCCTGTAGATATTGCCACACACTGCTCCCAGTAGATAGGGCCACACACCGCTCCCAGTAGATAGGGCCACACACCGCTCCCAGTAGATAGGGCCACACACTGCTCCCAGTAGATATTGCCACACACCGCTCCCTGTAGATATTGCCACACACCGCTCCCAGTAGATAGGGCCACACACTGCTCCCAGTAGATAGGGCCACACACTGCTCCCAGTAGATATTGCCACACACTGCTCCCTGTAGATATTGCCACACACCGCTCCCAGTAGATAGGGCCACACACTGCTCCCAGTAGATAGGGCCACACACTGCTCCCTGTAGATAGGGCCACACACCGCTCCCAGTAGATAGGGCCACACACTGCTCCCAGTAGATAGGGCCACACTCAGTGCCCCTTGTAGAAGGTGCCCCACACTGCTCCCTGTAGATAATGCCACACACTGCTCCCTGTAGATGATGCCCCACACCGCTCCCTGTAGATGGTGCCCCACACTGCTCCCTGTAGATAGTGCCACACGTTGCTCCCTGTAGATATTGCCACACACTGCTCCCTGTAGATATTGCCACACACTGCTCCCAGTAGATATTGCCACACAGCGCTCCCAGTAGATAGGGCCACACACCGCTCCCAGTAGATAGGGCCACACACCGCTCCCAGTAGATAGGGCCACACACTGCTCCCAGTAGATAGGGCCACACACTGCTCCCAGTAGATAGGGCCACACACTGCTCCCAGTAGATAGGGCCACACACTGCTCCCAGTAGATAGGGCCACACACTGCTCCCAGTAGATAGGGCCACACACTGCTCCCAGTAGATAGGGCCACACACTGCTCCCAGTAGATAGGGCCACACACTGCTCCCAGTAGATAGGGCCACACACTGCTCCCTGTAGATAGGGCCACACACCGCTCCCAGTAGATAGGGCCACACACTGCTCCCAGTAGATAGGGCCACACACTGCTCCCAGTAGATAGGGCCACACACTGCTCCCAGTAGATAGGGCCACACACTGCTCCCAGTAGATAGGGC
Source organism: Rhinoderma darwinii (assembly GCF_050947455.1). Lineage (NCBI taxonomy): Eukaryota > Metazoa > Chordata > Amphibia > Anura > Rhinodermatidae > Rhinoderma > Rhinoderma darwinii. The sequence continues at coordinate 7,930,331 of NC_134698.1, read as the reverse complement.
CACACACTGCTCCCAGTAGATAGGGCCACACACTGCTCCCAGTAGATATTGCCACACACTGTTCCCTGTAGATATTGCCACACACCGCTCCCAGTAGATAGGGCCACACACTGCTCCCAGTAGATAGGGCCACACACTGCTCACAGTAGATATTGCCACACACGGCTCCCTGTAGATATTGCCACACACCGCTCCCAGTAGATAGGGCCACACACTGCTCCCAGTAGATAGGGCCACACACTGCTCCCAGTAGATATTGCCACACACGGCTCCCTGTAGATATTGCCACACACCGCTCCCAGTAGATAGGGCCACACACTGCTCCCAGTAGATAGGGCCACACACTGCTCCCAGTAGATATTGCCACACACTGCTCCCAGTAGATATTGCCACACACTGCTCCCTGTAGATATTGCCACACACCGCTCCCAGTAGATAGGGCCACACACCGCTCCCAGTAGATAGGGCCACACACTGCTCCCTGTAGATAGGGCCACACACTGCTCCCAGTAGATAGGGCCACACACCGCTCCCAGTAGATAGGGCCACACACCGCTCCCAGTAGATAGGGCCACACACCGCTCCCAGTAGATAGGGCCACACACCGCTCCCAGTAGATAGGGCCACACACCGCTCCCAGTAGATAGGGCCACACACTGCTCCCAGTAGATAGGGCCACACACTGCTCCCAGTAGATAGGGCCACACACTGCTCCCAGTAGATAGGGCCACACACTGCTCCCAGTAGATAGGGCCACACACTGCTCCCAGTAGATAGGGCCACACACTGCTCCCAGTAGATAGGGCCACACACTGCTCCCAGTAGATAGGGCCACACACTGCTCCCAATAGATATTGCCACACACTGTTCCCTGTAGATATTGCCACACACCGCTCCCAGTAGATAGGGCCACACACTGCTCCCAGTAGATAGGGCCACACACTGCTCCCAGTAGATATTGCCACACACTGCTCCCTGTAGATATTGCCACACACCGCTCCCAGTAGATAGGGCCACACACTGCTCCCAGTAGATATTGCCACACACGGCTCCCTGTAGATATTGCCACACACCGCTCCCAGTAGATAGGGCCACACACCGCTCCCAGTAGATAGGGCCACACACTGCTCCCAGTAGATATTGCCACACACTGCTCCCTGTAGATATTGCCACACACCGCTCCCAGTAGATAGGGCCACACACCGCTCCCAGTAGATAGGGCCACACACTGCTCCCAGTAGATATTGCCACACACCGCTCCCTGTAGATAGGGCCACACACCGCTCCCAGTAGATAGGGCCACACACCGCTCCCAGTAGATAGGGCCACACACTGCTCCCAGTAGCTATTGCCACACACTGCTCCCTGTTGATAGGACCACACACTGCTCCCAGTAGATAGGGCCACACACTGCTCCCGGTAGATAGGGCCACACACTGCTTCCAGTAGATAGGGCCACACACTGCTCCCTGTAGATAGGGCCACACACTGCTACCTGTAGATAGTACCACAGAGCCCTGTAGATAGTACCACAGAGCCCCCTGTAGATAGTGCCACACACACCCTTGTAGATAGCGCCACCCCCTACCTGTAGATAAATAGAGCCACTGTGGCTGCCTATAGGAGGGTAATCCCCAGCCAGAGCGTTGCCGACGCTCTGGCCAGGGTTTCCGCTCATAGAGGAAACCCCTGATGACGTCACTGACCATATATGAACAGTGAAGTCAGGGACGCCTCCTGGAGTGCAAGAATCCCCGGCCAGAGGAGGAGTGAATGGCAGAGCAGGAAGCGGATAGTTTCCTGCTCTGCCATAGCATTCAATTGTATCTCTGTCCTGAGGACGCAGATACAATTGAACGTGGCAGTTGCCGGGACACGTGACCGGACAATAATTTTCCGGGTCAGTCTCTGTAAATTCGGGAAAGTTGGCACTTGCACACAATGCAGCACTGCTCTCTCTCCTGGTTTTCAGCGTCCCTAAGCGCATAATGAAGTGTCAGTCTCTCCTGGTGATGAGTGCCGCAATGACGAAGTTTAGAAAACCGCTCTGTAATGTGCAACCCCCAGCTGGTGTTTAGTAGCCGTGGTATTTCCTATGTGCAACTCTCTCCCCAGAAGTAGTTGCTCTCTCTCCTGCGTGCAACCCCAAGCTGGTGTTCAGTAGCCGTGGTGTCTCCTATGTGCACCGCCCAGCTGGTGTTCAGTAGCCGTGGTGTCTCCTATGTGCACCGCCCAGCTGGTGTTCAGTAGCCGTGGTGTCTCCTATGTGCACCGCCCAGCTGGTGTTCAGTAGCCGTGGTCTCTCCTATGTTCCCCCTAACCCACCCTTAGCTGGTTGGTGTAAAAAAAAATCCAACAAAAAATTTTATTCTGTGTCACAAAATTTTATTCTGTGTGTCTGCTGGTGTCTTTTACCTCACCTTCGTGCAGTATCAATTCTGAAATTAGGCGTAGGGGCGCTTTTTTATCGGAGCTGCGTCATGTGAGCTCGCTTTGCATAAATGTCTACAACCCCTTTAAAATATTACAACAGAATTATGTTTTAGTAGCACGTGGGAGACACATGTGAATGAGCCCGCGCTGTATGTGCCGTCTGCAGACATTTCCGCTGTCATCCCGACTGACCCCTTACAGAGTCCCCATCTGGTGTAATAACTCTGATGTAAGCATACAATTAGTCACCTTTTGCTCATTCCTGACTCCTGGAGACCCCGATCTCCATATGAAATATTGACCCAGCAATTTACTACCGCCTTACACATGCTCTGCTGCACCCAGGCCTCTGCAGGCCACTGAGCGATACGGGATAATATGATTTGCTATTAGAAGATACTGCACCTTCTATCATGTGGACCACAGCTCTTGTGGAAAGTGACATCTTTATAACCACGCACAGAATTCATCAAGAGGCAGCAATTCCCAGCACTTTTCCTTTACGATAATGTTCGCTTTGTCTGTGTGGATTATGACCGGCTCTATATCATCCACGCTGTGAAATCTGCTCCTGAAGACCGCTCTATGGGGGCGGTTAGGGTCATCCAGAGAAGTTTAGAATTTCTATAAGGCCGCCTACACATACTGCGCTTTGAAATTCCACAGCGTATATGCGGCGTTTCTGCACCAAATCGGTACTTGTTTCGTGCGGATTTTGCTGTGGATTTGACCCCCCTCTACACTGGAAAGGGTGAAATCCGCAGAGAACATCCAGTACGAGAGAGAGATAAATGCTGCTCTCAACTACTGAATCCTGATTTTTCAGTAAGGAGCAGAAGAAGGATCTGCCAAAGATTCTCCTTATTGGTTAAATTGATTTATTTAATGCAGAAATCCAATCCCCACCATGATTTACACTGCAGCCCTGCTTGCTATGGTTTGCTGTCTAATCACAAACCTACCATACACACTGTCATCAGGCAAACAGTGTCTGCTGATAACAACATAAGGGTAGAAAGTCGATTAAATTGATGATATTAAAGACGTATGTGGAGCCCTCTCATCCACCAGTATAAGGCTACGTTCACACAGGGCTGATACGCTGTGTAAAGGTACACAGCGTATCCGCCTTGGCGGCCACAGGGAATTCCGGACAAAAAAAAACGCACCAAAATTGTGGTGCAGTTTTTCGTCCGGAGTTTCCCTAAAAAAAAACAAAACCACATATTTACCCTGTAACGTCCTGCAGCCCGGCCTCCTGGGATGACGTTTTATCCCATGTCATGAAATCAATGGCGATGCAAACAGAAACCTATGGAAGTCTGACTTCCTAGCTATCCCCCCCCCCCTTGGTCTAAATGAGATTCAACTCGGCTGGGTATCTGTAATCTACAGTGAAAAGCTTTTATCCATCTGAAAGGTTGATGGGAAGGTTAGAGCCGATTCTCCTCGGATATCAGTAAGGCACCGATAACTGCGCTACTGGTGCAGTAACCCCCCAAAAATGCATCTGTTGTTGCTGTGGATTATAAGGGCCGGATTAGTGAAATGTCACGTAACACAGCGGCAGCTGCGGCAGAGATATGACTGTCAGCGCTGAGAGAAGTCACGCAGTTCTAGTGGTCAACACTGTACAGTCATATGTCAGAGTATTTATAGTCATTTTCTATGGATTATACCTACAACAGACCCTCAGCGACCGCCCATACTGCCCTTAAAAAGGTATTCCCAGGTTAAACTTGGAATAACCCTTCCTCGGGCTTTATTCTGCCGCGCAGTGAATTCTGCAGTCGCACTTCGGCCGCCAGCTGTCAGAGACAGGCAGGCACCCAGCAAAGGAGCCTGGGTTTGCTCTCACAACCTCTGTATACACACCGCCAATTGACATGACCGCCAGGACAATTGCTGGGTTGCAGCACTACCCTGACAACCGTCAGGGCTATTCTCCCTGGTAAATAGGGCGCCTATGGAAGTTATGGCTACAGCACAAAAAAATAAAACATAATAGTTGAAGAAAAAAAAAAACGATGGAAAAAAAAACCAAAACCCCGGCCCTCTCCCAATCATGTCTGCCCAACCCCCAACGAAATTCACCTGACATTTATCAAAATAAGTAGTAGACTATAGCGGACGTGAATATAAATTTGTGACAACTGGGTGTTACCATTCTCCTTTCTCAATAGGGTGTGTCTGATATAGTCAGCACTGATTGGATAGTGTCAGAGTATGTAGGGAAACACCCCATGGATAAGGGAATGGTAGTTAACTTAATTATTCATTTCCAGGAGGAATAACAGAGGAACAATGTAGCGTTATAAGAAAAGATGCCACAGAATTTGTATTTCTGGTGGAATGCAAGTATTTAGGAGAGCTGACAGGTGTTGTTATAGGAACACCCTGGGCAAAACTGATACACTGGGGAAGAATTATGAATCTTGTAGAATGAAGCATTTTATGGGATCGCAATGTGGCGCCAATTGGCGAGGCGTAACGGAGCGCAGGCTGTATGCAAAACAGGGCATGCTTCTTAGATTAGACGGTTCACATGACACCACGGCCAGGGGTGTGACAGGGTCTGCATTCTGATCCTGAAGCCTGAGGGGGTGCAAAATGCCCCATACGAGGTGGCCAATACTATAACTGGCACATGAGAGTTGAGGGGTCCTGTTACATTGGGGCCCAGGAGCGTCATTTCACGCCTCCGCCTATGGCACCTGTCTTGTTATGTAGGTTTTGATATAAAGTTCTGTCAGGCGGGGTGGTAGTATTGACCCAGGAGAAGCTAAATTTTTAGTGTTTTATGTAATTAATGAGGATTTAAGCACATTTTCCTGGTAACCATGGAAACTCTCCGTAACTTAAATGTTCTAAATAAAAATACAAAATAAATGTCAAGTATGAGAGGCAGGTGAGCGCTGGAAATAGCAGATGTGCTGTCAGGGCCTTTCCACAGATATCATAATACTGCAGCCAAATGGCCTGTATAGTAAGGGCATATTCACACACATGCGTCTTTACCACGATTTTGCTTTGCGGTGTAGCTTTCTGCTGCACAACGGTCACGCATGCGTTTAAGATTTTCCCTATTTTTGCGGATTTTTTCTGCGGATTACTTTCAGAATCCCAAAAAAACAGGGACGCATTGCTGGGATAGCGCCAGGGGAGGTGAGTATAGTCTTTTTTTTATGCCTAACAGTGTCATCCATCACCCATATAACACTTGAATGGATATCATTGTAGCTTATGGGTGACGGATACCACTGAAATGCATCTTCCGCAGCCTACATTGCGTCAAGCGTAGGCCAAAAAAGATTTTTAAAACGACACGATCAGCAGATGATCACGATACGATCAGCAGATGATCACGAAACGATCAGCAGATGATCACGACACGATCAGCAGATGATCACGACACGATCAGCAGATGATCACGACACGATCAGCAGATGATCACGATACGATCAGCAGATGATCACGATACGATCAGAAGATGATCACGATACGATCAGAAGATGATCACGATACGATCAGAAGATGATCACGATACGATCAGCAGATGATTGAGCGTTTGCGCATTTATCTGCCGATCGTTCCCCTGTTTACACAGCGCAATTATCGGCAACAATGAACGCTCGTCTGAACGCTAATCGTCCTGTGTAAAACCCCCTTAAGCTCACACTACCATTAGTATACGTTCTCCTCTCTTCCGTCAGAGGAAGAGGGTATCGAAAGATTAAACGGAAAGCAACGGTTCCGTTAGAATGACCATTCATTTCAATGGTAATTCTTTTGTTTCAGTTGCTTTCGGTTTGTCAGGTTTTGTTTTTTTTTTCCGCTGAAACAAATGTTCTATAGACTGCACATTTGCTTCCGTCAAAAAAAATACGGAAACCTAGCGAACGGAGACAAACGGAAAGCAACTAAATCATAATAATTACCATTGAAATGAATGGTAATTCTAACGGAACCGTTGATTTCCCTTTAATCTTTCGATCCTCCCTTCCTCTGACGGAAGAGAGGAGAACGTATACTAATGGTAGTGTGAACGAAGCCGTACCTGACACAGGGATGACCCCTATCTCTGGGTACAGGACCTTTCTAGAAGGGACACCCTCGGCACCCATGATAATTACATTGCAGTTTACGGCAGATAAGCCTCGGTGGATAGAAGAGGATTACACATCTGCATGTAACTTACACGTTGATGCTGGGAGGAGGTGACAGCTCTACCCAAGTATACAATTAATTTTGCATAGTGGAACAAGTGGCTGAAAAGCGGCACTTTCTGTACTCGCGATTAACCCTTTGTGCAGTTACCTGCTAATTATATTGATATCTTCCTTCAAAATAAACCACATTGATTGAACTGACAAAGCACAACGTGGATATCCTACAGACGGCCATAGAACTTTCTGCACGTCCATTGTCGGCTTTCAACCTGCCCAATACTATTGTTTTCGCGGAGATAAGCGGTGCCAGATGTGCGTAGCAGCTGTTTATCTCCCTCCTACTTTTGAAATAATATGTTTATGGGGCTGGGCTTAATGTGAATAAAGTTTTGTTTTTTTATATCTGACTTTTTTTTCAGTTTTATCAGTACTTCAAGTTGACAGGTTTCTACTCCCATATACCTTTAGGGTCCATTCACACGCTTCTGTTGGGGTGCGGTCAGCACCGCATCTAAGAACCGCATCAGATGTGTTTTTCGATGCGGTTGCGGAAAAAAATTCAACTGCATCTAAAAACGCACCAAATCGTGATATTCGGATGTGGTTTTTAAATGCAGTTCTGACCGCACCTCAACTGCAACGTGTGAATGGATCCTTACAGTCACTTCCTGCTGTGTTGTGGTGGATCAGTGTTATCATAGGGACATTGTGTCCACACATAACTTCAATTATTCAAGCCACTTCAGCTGGTCACACACATGAGATGTCTGACCGCTATTTTTCCTTAACTTATGTGTATGGCCATCTTTATGATGTGGATACTAATTACAATATACATGTAATATAAATGAACAACCACAGCACAGAGCAGGAAGTGCTGACATGGGGCCATAGAAACTGCAGGCATCTGTCCTATCTGCGCGTGTAAGAAACGCAGCGTTCTTCCTACATTGCGTCCGTATGCGGTGCGTATTGGCATCAGCGTGCTTTGCGTGCGGCCTGTGTTTATTACTCACATTTTTTTTACATTTATTTCTCTGCTTTTCTATGAATTTGATGCGTGAAACACGGACAGCACGCGGATGTCGTCTGTGTTCTGTCTGCGGTTTTCCCGCACCCATAGACTTCAATGGGTGAAAACGCACCAATCTAGGACATGCTGTGAGTTTCACGCAACGGACACTCGCTACGTGAAAACACACGCGTGTCTGAATAGCCCCATTGAAATCAATGGGTCCGTGTGCTGTGCGTTGTTTCAACACACAGCACACGGACGAGAATCACGCTAGTCTGAATGAGCCCTAAGGCCACTTTCACACGGCAGTATTTTGCTTCGGTTTTTGTGAGCCAAAATCATTGGAGTGGGTTCAAGACAAATCTTTATCTTTTATCTTGGTTTTGGCTTCCAAATATGAAGGGCCAATCCACACGATGAGGCTGGGTTCACACGACCACATTAACGTCCGTAATGGACGGACGTATTTCGGCCGCAAGTCCCGGACCGAACACAGTGCAGGGAGCCGGGCTCCTAGCATCATAGTTATGTACGATGCTAGGAGTCCCTGCCTCTCCGTGGAACTACTGTCCCGTACTGAAAACATGATTACAGTACGGGACAGCTGTCCTGCAGCGAGGCAGGGACTCCTAGCATCGTACATAACTATGATGCTAGGAGCCCGGCTCCCTGCACTGAGTTCGGTCCGGGACTTCCGGCCGAAATACGTCCGTCCATTACGGACGTTAATGTGGTCGTGTGAACCCAGCCTGAGTATTACGTGCGGTTTTGCTGCACGTACGGGGTGCGGCAAAACCGCAGTGTGAGACAATACCAGCATAGTCAATGAGATTCCAGGAAATCTCATGTACACGCTGTGGTATTTCTCTGCAAGTAAATTGACATGCGGTGCGGATTTTAAAATCCGCAGCGTGTCAAGTTATTTTGCATTGTGAATTGTTTATGCCTAGTGCTGAGGAAAGTCGAAGCAAAATCCGCGGCATCAAAACGCAAAAAATGCATCAAAAACTTAAAAAACGCACGATTAGGTGTGGTTATTACCTGCGTATTGATGTGGTTTTGGTGCGCATTTTCTGCAGCAAAATACACAATGTGTGCATGTGGCCTAATGCAAAACACTGCCGTGTGAAAGCGGCCTAAAGATCCTTCTACACAGACTCGTGTTCTGCTGGATATAGTTGATCGGCGCTCATTTAACTTCCATTTACATGCGGAAATCATCGTGTTTATGCAAACTATAGTCGACTACGGTATTAATTCCGTCAAAACGACGGATGCCTTGCACAACTGAGACAAACGTAAACTTTTGGCACCGGATCCTTCACCATTGAAATCAATGGTGATGCAAACGGAATCCTGTGGTTTCCGTTTGTTTCAGTCAGGGTTCCGTTCTGACGGGAAGTTGAAACGGAACGCCAGAACGGGACCCTGACGCAGATGTGAACGAAGCCTATAGGGTATTTCCTCCCCATACAGTTTGTATCATTGTCGGCAGCACATCCCCTGTTTACACGGGACCAACAGTGCTGCCGACCAACAATGATTTTTAGGACTGCATAAAGGATGAGATAAAGGACAAGCGAGCGCTTGTTTGTCCGTAGGCGGATCGTTAGGCATGATTAGACAGGGCAATGAACCTTCGTACAAACTTTCGTTCTTCACTTCAAACACTGATAACAAATGCGCACTCGAAAAAGTTGTATTCCATAACACTTGTATCTGTGGCGGGTTTTGCATCCAAATTGAATTCAATGGGGAAAACCCGCAACAAATAAGCAGCGTTTACGGAAATACAATTGACATGCTGCGGATTAAAAAAAACGCGCCGCAGGTCAATTTCTGAGCGTTTTTTCCCCATCAGCATTTACGCAGCGTGTGGATGAGATTTGTTAAAGCTGTATTCTGCTGCGTATTTTCCGTCCGCAATTCCAGGAGGAAAGTACGCAGCAATTCCGTTATGTGTGGACAAGCCCTTACAATACAGATATAAAATATGCGGATTTGCAGTAAAATATGCGGCAGGAAGTGTGCGCTACGCGTGGACTTTCCCCTGAATGTTTCCATTCACTATACAGTGATTACGCTTCATTAAAAAAAAATGTGATTCTGCAAAACGACAAAGGAAGAAAAAAATAAAAGCCATTGTGTAAGCTTCATTCAAGAAAACCCGCATTTCCATCATCCAGCCCGGCATGGCCCCCGTACATAACACGCAGCATAATTCAGGATGTCCCTCGCTGTGAATGGAGGCTTTTCAGGGTCTTCACACAGGACTGCTTGTTCAGTGAAGCACCACTTTCTAAGGCTTACACGAATGGCAGCCCCCCCTCCCTCTTACTCCATTCAGCCGGCACAAGGAAAACTGAAGACGGACAGTTGTCCACCAGCATTTTACAGCCCTCGGCCGGTGCAGCTGTCCCTCCACTTTGGTGACGAGTATTTCACAAAAGCAAAATATATATATTTATTTTTTTCTAAAAGGAAGGGAACAATGGAAATTTTGTTGTGCCATAAGGAGACAGGTCCCCATATATAAATATATACCAGACGGTCGTAAAGTAGAACTTGTGACACAACTTGTAGCGGTGACCGGAATGTCAGGGGGATAAACAGCTACACTTCCTCACATGGATTATATAGTAGTGATTCTGCAGGGAGCAAAGAATCATGTTATTCCCACATGTTATGCCGCACGAGTGGCATATGTGGTTCAGGTTGATTAATGCCACATACGTGTATAGATACGCTGAGACATGCGGATTGTAAAAAATAAAAACAGAATCCGAAGCGGAAATTCTTCACTGACTTTACCAGATACAAGTAGAGTCGTATCAGTTCTCAACAGAGAAATATTTTTTTTTAAGAAATCCAATAAATAAAAAAAAACAAAACCTGGTAAGGCTGGGTTCACACCAGCGTTGTTCTGCTGCGTCAGAGGAGCAGAAGAATTGAATGACGGAACCAACGGTTACCGCCGGAACCCATTGACTTCAATGGGTTCTGTCAGCTTTCTGTCAGGGTGTCTGTGCTTTCACCGGACACAATAGCGCAGCTCCGGCAAAAAACCTGCCAGATCTGCGATGGAGGCCCCTAGCGGAGCCTCCGACGCAGATGTGAACAGGGCCTTAGCGGTTGTCTGAGATAAGAAAAAATAAAATAAAAATTCAGTTTTTTTTTTTATAGAAACAGCATCTTTCTGATCCATGAGCGATGTCTTGTATTGCAGCATTCACTGCACAATGTCGTTTCTCAGAAGCTGGAGAGCCATAGGCTGGAGACCACTAAGCATATCCCTATGTCATTTAAGGTGGCCACGCACATTTGAGGTAGGTCGGCCGAACCTGCCGATTTCGGTGATACCGGCCAACCATGTGTATGCCAGTGTCCCAACTCAACCCCCATGGCAGATGTGTTTTACGGGCTCGTCCACACGTTGCGGAAGTGATGCGTTTTTTTTTCAGTCCGGAATTGCGGCCGGAAAATACGCAGCAGAATACAGTAGCAGCAAAGAGGATGAGATTTAACAAGCCGAGCTTACATGTGTATGGAGGAGTCTGGCAGAACAGCTGTCGGCAGAACAATCTGGAATGTATGGCCAGCCGTACTTTTTCCATGTCTCAGCGTTCGACACCCGTCATGTCGCATAGATGCCTAATTTATCTTACTGTTCCTTTTTTCCCCCTAGTAAAATGACCTAGATACTTTAATTAGCTCAGTCATTTTGGATGGAACCAATGGGAGAAGGAAATAAATTAACGGAGGCTCTAGAATAAAATCCCAAATTGAAGTTCGGTTACCTAATATAATGAAGAGGTGATGCGCTGTGGGAAATTAATGTCCTGTGTGACACAGAACTATGCCGATACCATCATCACATCTCTTCAAGCTCGAAACATTGAATGCCACTGACAATAATAAGAGGATTGTAGTGAATATCACTCATGCGCGGCGGAGGCAGCCATGTTTTTTTTGCAAAACCAATGTTATACATATTAATTCACCGGGAACGTATTGCAAGCATAAGGATCAAAGTGCCTTCTGTCTCAGAGATTTCCTTTTTTTTTTGTGACTCGATGGGTTACATTTAGGCCCCATGTACACGACTGTGCCTGTAATCATCCACATTTGCGGGCCGAGCTCCTGTTCTAAAGTATGGCAAATACGCCACGTGTGAACACACCCTTAGGGTGGGAACTCACTAGGCGGATAGGCTGCGTAAAACTTTACAACATATTCGTCCTGGTAGCCATGAAGAATTCCATCCGAAAAACCACACCAAATTGTGGCGCAGTTTTTCGGGCGGCATGTCCGCTGTGGAAATCCTGGAGGGGAAAAAAAAAAGTTTAGACTTACCCCGGCTGTAGTCATGGCGACGACGTATGCTTCTGTTCTGAGCGCATCACGGCCTCCTGGGATGACGCTGTAGTCCATGTGACCGCTGCAGCCAATCAAACGCGAGATGAGATGAAACGTCATCCCAGGAGGCCGGGCTGCTCTCAGAAGAGAGGATCGCATCGCTAGGACTACGACCGGGGGTAAGTATGAGCTTTTTTAAATTAATTTCAAATAAAAAATACCCGCAGCGATTCTGCAGCATAATTTGACATACGGCGTCTTAAAAAAACCGCACCGCACGTCAATTTATGAAAGTTTTTTTTTTGGCTGACTTTTTCCGCTGTGTGTGGCTGAGATTTGTTCAAATCTCACCTAAGTTGCTGCTACTGTATTAGGCCTCATGCACACGACCGTAAAAACTCCCGTTATTACGACCCGTAATAACGGGCTCATAGACTTCTATTGGCGACGGGTGCCTTCCCGTTTTCTCACGGGAAGGTGCCCGTGCCGTTGAAAAAGATAGAACATGTCCTATTTCAGGCCGTAATAACGGCACGGACAGTCCATAGAAGTCTATGGAGCTCTCGTAATGACGGGTGGCTACATGTGTGCACCCGTCATTACGGCAGCGTTGCTAGGCGACGTCAGTAAATAGTCACTGTCCAGAGTGCTGAAAGAGTTAACTGATCGGCAGTAACTCTTTCAGCACCCTGGACAGTGACTACCGATCAGTATAAACCTGTAAAAAATAAAAATAAAAGACGTTCATACTTACCGAGAACTTCCTGCTTCCTCCAGTCCGGTCTCCCGCCCGTTGCCTTGGTGACGCGTCCCTCTCGACATCCGGCCCGACGTCCTGGGTGACGTTTAAGGCCATGTGACCGCTGCAGCCAATCACAGGTCAATCACAGGCTGCAGCGGTCACATGGACTGCCGCGTCATCCAGGGATGTCGGGCTGGATGTGAAGAGAGGGACGCGTCACCAAGACAACGGCCGGGTAAGTATGAATTTCTTTAACTTTTATTACAGAAAGGGCTGTCCCTTCTCTCTATCCTGCACTGATAGAGAGAAGGGGCTGCCGATTAGTGCAGTGTAATTTTGCCGCCAAAAACGTGCCCGTAAATACGGGTGGAATACGGGTGACACCGGACCCATATTTACGGGCACGGGTTCGTAAATACTGGTGCAAAACGGGTCGAATACGTGTGACACCGGACCCGTATTTACGCCAGTATTTACGGGTGGGGAAAAATACGGTTGTGTGCATGAGGCCTTACTCTGCGGATTTTCCATAATTAAATCTGTTGCGGAAAATTCGCAGTGTATCCGCCTAGTGTGTTCCCACCCTTAAACTGGCATTACATTTTAGTTGCCAGATTCTACTGATATCAACCGGACCCATGATACCTGACTGGTTTTGGGAGAAACACATGAAATACTGTTATCCAATCCTTTTGTTTCTCTCGGAGATAAATGGTGTCAGAAATTCCTATACAATGCATAGCTGGGGAAGAGGGATGAGGAGACTGATACTTGTTGGCTGAATGATCACTAGACAGACAACTATCTAATGTATATAGCCAGATTTAGTCCTGGATGAAAGCTACTACAGTGATGAAATGTAGATCTATAGGAAAATATAGTAAGGTCGCTGTCCAAATGAAAAGTCCTGGAACATTGTGAAAGAACTGAATTTCCTTACTATCTAGCGCCATCTACTGGACATTTAAAAGAATTGCTAGCTCTTTCTTACCAGATCCATTGAAGCCAGCTCTAACACGACTGGATGAATTTGTCCTTAGTTGACTCTCGTAGTACCTGGCCCATCTTTTGTTAACATATTCCACAGTCACTATAGAAAAAAAACAGGGAAACATATAACACCCACCTGGTAACATATGAAGAAGGTCTCCAAAGAGACAAGTAGTTTGTTCTTATTAGTTCTATGTGTGTGGTGTCCAAGTGCTCTTATCCCAGCATTAGGCCTTGTTCACACAGCGCTCACAAAAAAAGCGACGTGTAAACGTGTCAAAAACGTTCGAGTTTTTGTAAAGCGCTTTTTATAATACAGGCGCTTTTTTGCGTGTTTTTGGCTCATAAATAGGACTCGCATTGACTATGGGAATTAGGCGTGATTTCCGTGCCAAGAATTGACCTGACGCTTCTTTTTTTACATGACTTTTTTTTAGACACGCCTGCGTAAAAAAAAACGCGTTGTATGCACTACGATGTGTTTTCCCATTGATGTCAATGGGAAGCTTAAAGCATGCGTTTTTCGGGCACATAAAACGCGTGAAAGAAAAACACGTCAAATACACGCCGTGTGAACAAGGCCTTAGGCCTCCTTCACACAGACATTTTAAACTGCATGAAAAACGAATGTTGAAACGGCAGCATTTTATAAAATGTAACAGCTTTTTTTCTGGCGTTTTTAATAGGTTTTTCTTTTGTCATTTTTTAAGTCCTATAGAGAGATCTACGGGGAAAAAAAAATCAAGATTGGAAGGAACTGCACCGAAAATCTGCAACAAATGAATGTAAAATACATGTGAATGGGGTTATCACAGGCAGCAGAAACCCCAATGAGAGAAAATTATGTGAACTCCTCGTCTTCCAACTGATGAGGACAAGTTTAGCGTCATTTACCTTATCCCTCCTCTTGTAAGTCCCTTTGACTGGATTCACACACAGCATATTTATTGCGGAATTTCGGCGGTGAAACTCATGCTGAAATTCTCCAACTAAGTAAAATGCAAGTGAATTGGGTTTTTAGGGCTATGTACACCTTTAACCCCTTAATGACCGGCCTATTTTAAACCTTAATGACGAAGCTATTTTCTACGTTTTTCCATCGTCGCATTCCAAGAGCTATAACTTTTTTATTTTTGCGTCGACATATCTGTATAAGGTCTTGTTTTTTGGCGGGACAAGTTGTATTTTTTAATAGCACCATTTTGGGGACATATTATTTATTGATTAACTTTTATTAACTTTTTGGGGGGGGGGGGGGGGATAGAAAAAAACCTGAAATTTCGCCACTCTTTTTCGCTTCCTAAATCGACGCCGTTTACCGTGTGATATAAATAACACAATAACTTTATTCAGCGAGTTATTAGGGTATATTCACACGCATTGTTTTCAGACGTAATTCGGGCGTTTTACGCCTCGAATTACGCCCGAAAAAAACAGCTCCATTACGCCTACAAACATCTGCCCATTGCTTTCAATGGGTTTTACGGTGTTCTGTTCCCACAAGGTGTTATTTTACGCGTAGCTGTCAAAATACGGTGCGTAAAAAGACGGCTGCGAAAAATAAGTGCATGTCACTTCCTGGGACGTTTTTGGAGCCGTTTTTCATAGACTCCATTGAAAAACAGCTCCAATAACATCCGTAAGATACGACGCGGAAAACGCGAGTTGCTACAAAAACGTCTGAAAATCAGGAGCTGTTTTCGCCTGAAAACAGCTCAGTATTTTCAGTCGTATTTTCCTAAGCCGTGTGAACATAGCCTTACGATTGCAACGATACGTTTTACTACTTTTACACAGTAAAAACGCTTTTTTTTCCAAATTATTTGTTTTTCTGTCTCCATATTTGAAGAGCCGTAACGTTTTTATTTTTTCGCCGATGCGGTTGTATGGGGGCTTTTTTTTGCGGGACGACTTGTAGTTTTTATTGGTACCATTTTGGAGTAGATGCGACTTTTTGATCACTTTTTATCAAATTTTTTTAAAGTCAGGATTCACAGAAAACAGCAATTTTTCCATAGTTTTTTATTAAATTTTTTACGGCGTTCACCGTGCGGGTCAAATAATGTAATAGATTTGTAGTCGGGGTCGTTACGGACGCGGCGATACCAAATATGTGTAACTTTTTACGTTTATTTTGTTTTTTTTAATAGTAAAGCATTTTGTGAGGGGAAAAGCTGGGTTTTTCATTTTTTTCAAATTTTTTTTTAAATTAACTTTATTAAACTTTTTTTTCACTTTTTTACTAGTCCCATTAGGGGACTATAATATGCGATTCTGCGATCGCATTTATAATACACTGCAATACTTTTTATTGCATTGTATTACTGCCTGTCCGTTTAAAACGGCCAGGCATCTGCTAGGTCATGCCTCCGGCATGATCTAGCAGGCAGTCGCTCCAGGCAGACCTGGGGGCCTTTATTAGGCCCCCGGCTGCCATTGGAGACACTCGGCGATCTTATCGCCGGGTGTCGGTGGGATGAGGGAGCTCCTCCCTCTCTCCAAAACCACTCAGATGCGGTGCTCGCTATTGTGCACCGCATCTGAAGGGTTAAACGGGTGAGATCGATACTAATATCGATCTCACACGGCAGAGCAGGGACGCCCCCAGCTGCCTCTAGCAGCTGAGAGCAGGGAGATTTGACAGCTCCCTGCTCTGTTAACTTAGGCTGGGTTCACACGACCACATTAACGTCCGTAATGGACGGACGTATTTCGGCCGGAAGTCCCGGACCGAACTCAGTGCAGGGAGCCGGGCTCCTAGCATCATACTTATGTACGATGCTAGGAGTCCCTGCCTCTCCGTGGAACTACTGTCCCGTACTGAAAACATGTTTACAGTACGGGACAGTTGTCCTGCAGAGAGGCAGGGACTCCTAGCGTCGTACATAACTATGATGCTAGGAGCCCGGCTCCCTGCACTGTGTTCGGTCCGGGACTTCCGGCCGAAATACGTCCGTCCATTACGGACGTTAATGTGGTCGTGTGAACCCAGCCTCATTCCGATGCCGCGACGTAGAAAGTCTATGGCATCGGAATAAGGCCCGTTAGTGACCGACGTAGAAACACGATGGGCCGGTCACTAACGGGTCAAAGCAGTGGTCTACATAGAGCTGACAGGCACTGGAGCAAAAATGCTTTGAGTCTGTTGCTTGTTGCCTCACCACTTCTGGTAGGAGATGGGGGAAGCCTGGCCCGGTAGTCATTTCCCTTAATTGTGTGCAGGGGGGGGGGGGGGGTCCTGTGTAGGTTCACGCACCATATAATAAAGGGGGATATGGCTACGCAGAACTGACCCCTTCCCTTTCCATAGCAGCTGCATTGGCTGAGATAACATATAACGTCAGCATATGTCTACCCCCCACCCCCCACCTGTGTAGATACTTTACTTGAATGTGATGCAAATCTCTACACCGTGGTTAGGTCTTGTTCACACATTGCAGATTTTGGTTGCATTTTTTTAAGCCAAAACCAGAATTGGATCCAGGAGAGCAGACCCTAAGGCTTTGCTTTATATATTTTTTTCTGTTTAGGTTCTGATCCTAGTTTAGGTTTCAAAAATAAATGCAAAATCGGCATCAAATCTGCACTGTGTGAACAAGGCCTTATAGCCCTTGGTGGGAAAAACCCCTTCAGGCTGCAATCACACAGGGCGGATACGAGGCGTAAAGGTACACCGCATATCTGCCCCGGCGGCCGCAGGGAATTCTGGCTGAAAAACCGCAGCCAAATTGTGTTGCCGTTTTTCAGGCGTAATGTCCAATGCAGAAAACGGCACTTAAAAAAAAAAAGCACAGAATTCTGGGTAAGCATAAGATTTTTTTTTTCGTAATTGTGTTTTTTTTGCGGCGGAATCGCGGCCTTTCCGCCGCAAACACAACATTTGGTATTCGGTGCAGGTTTTTCCTCCCCATTGAATTCAATGGGGAAAACCCGCAAAACAAAAGCAGCGATTACGTATTCCCCATTGAAATCAATGGGCGGATGTTTGTAGGCGTTCTGCTTCCGATTTTTCAGCCGTTTTTCGAGACGTTTACGGCACGAAAAATGGCTGAAAACACCCGAACGCCGTAAAAATACGCCTCATATGAACAACGCTGTGTATTCCCTATTGATATCTATGGGAAACGGTTTGCTGGGAAACGTTCCCTCAAAGCGTTAGATTTTTTTGCGGTTTTGAGGCGCATTTTCAAAGCGTTATTGTAATGTCAATGGAAAATCAGCTTGTAAAGCGTTTCAAGAAGGGACGGCCAATAAACATTATAATTTTTGTTGCGCGAAACAGGAAAATTTTGACAGGATTTTTACCTGTATGATCCTTTGGATAAGCAGCGCCAGACCACCGCTTATCTCATAAATGTGTACAGTAATGGGGGCGGGGGGTAACCTGACAGCAATGTAATGTGTATGGCACTCTTCACGCACAGATGTATACACAATATATAGAGGCTATTATATTTACCTGACTCATATTTATCACCCGAGATCATACACGCAGCAGTCCTGACTGAAAAGTTGCTTATAACGCAAAAACCAGCACCCATATAGATATATATTTATATACACAGATAATTGTGTATATACATGTAGGGAACGCTGCCTGTTTACACTGCTTGGCCCTCATACACACAACGCGGCCACCGGCACGCCCGCGTTACACTTTCCTCTCAAGACGCGATAGCCCCGCCCCTATCATCGCCGGTAGTTAAAATTTCCCGCCTGCGGGGCAGCGTTCCTGATTGGCCAAACGACATGTCAATTATATCTTGAAGGTGGCGCTTATTCCCACTGGCGGGCTGAGGAAAAGAAAAGGCGCAAAATGGTTACAATCGCGTGACCGGCGGCAACATGTCTGATAGCGACTGTAGGAAGGTGCTCCCCCTGCTGGCTGTACTGTGAATTATTATAATTTACACGGCAAACGCTTCTAGAGACCGGCAGATGTTGTTTACCGTTTCTCACAGTAGATGGCTGATTTGTGAGAACTAGAGGTCGTCACGGACGCTCTTATTACGGCTTTAGACCAACGTTTGGTTATAAGCATTGCAATAGTGCGACGCGTTGCAACATCTACGTTTATACATGTTGTCAGATTTTGACGGGATCTCTGGTCCACCTGACTTCAGATTATCTGCAGACCCCGCCCGATCTAGAAAGCTCAAATCTATGGGCACCTGTTCCTATAGCGCACTCAGCGTGTCTTTCTGCAGCCACCGCTAGGGGGAGCTTATGAGCTAACTGCATACTGTTATAGACTGAACGCAATAAATCAGTATACTGGAAGCTCCCGTGCTCCCTCTAGTGGCTACTGCGCGCAGTAGTCATATTTTTAAACCTTGACCAAGCTATTTTTTGGGGTTTTTCCGTCATCTCATTCCAAGAGCTATAACTTTCTATGTTTGCATCGACACCGCTGTATGAGGGCTTGTTTTTTGCAGGACAACTTTAGTTTTTATTGGTACACTTTCTGATCACTTATCACATTTTTTTTTTTTGAAGGCAGGATGAACAGAAAACAGCAATTGTGGCATTTATTTTTTTTATGGCACTCACCGTACAGGTCAAGTAGCGTAATCGCTTTATAAGTGGGGTAGTTACGGACGCAGTGATACCAAATATGTGTAATGTTTTATAGAAAAAAAAAAGTATTATATAAGGGAAGAAGTGGGTTTTTAATTTTTTTTTTGTGGGATTGTTATTTATTATTAACTTTTTAAACTGATCATTTTTATTTTTAGTCCCCCTAGTGGACTTCACTGTGATCTTCTGATCGCTTTTATAATATACTGCAATACTTCTGTATTGCAGCATCTTATTCCGTCAGTGTAAAACTGACCGGCACCTGCTAGGTCATGCCTCAGGCATCCACTACAGGCAGGCCTGGGGGCCTTTGTTAGGCTCCCGGCTGCCATAGAAGCCATTGGATCCCTGCAATAGCAGGGTGCCAATGGGGGTGAGAGGGGGAGCTCCCTCCCAACAAAACCACTTGGATGCAGCACTCGCTATTCAGCGCCGCATCGAAGGGGTCAAACAGGTGAGATTGATGTTGAAATCAATCCCACAGAGCAAGTGCCTGGCCGTCTTCAGACCGCCGACACCGGTGCCAGGCTTAGGTCAGAGTGCCGTGAAAAAGGTGTATTGGCGGTCGTTAGGGGGTTAAAAAGGGAATTTGTCAGTAAGTTTGGAGCCACTGAACCACCAGGAGCACTGGTCCCCAGCGACACGAGGGTAGTAGCTTCTAACCTAATGACAGGCTCCCTTTAAATGCCAGCCTATAGATGGGGACTGGAGCTCTCCTATATAGTGCAGCTATTAAATACTGTAGCAGTTCTCATGTAGTCTTAGTTAACGTGACATTCGTGGGCTGTCCGCCATCTCGGCTCCTCCTTCCCCTCTTGTGGCTTTCCTAGCAGTCTCATGTACAGCCTACATTTCCCAAGCTGCTTTGGGCTGGTGGGAGGGGGCAGAGTCTCATTAGACCACACTCCCCCTGCTCAGACCTAAATGGAGCAAGTAATAGAGCTCAGTGACCTGCGGCCGTCGTCCTTTTCTAATGAAACTGCCCTAAATCCCACTGTTAATTCCCCGGTGTATTCTGTGAGATGCAACGTAGCGGATTTGCAAGCGGAAATAAAACCCTGTTGCAGGGGAGGTGGGGAACATTAAAATAAATCTCATTCACATGATGCTGAACACTTTCCCCTCAGAAGTCAAGAGTATGCCCATTCTGTTGCGGATCACTGTAAAAGGAGGGTTAAATCCACTCAGCACGTACAGATTTTTCTGCAGAAACTCTGCAACAAATCCACTACATGTGCGGGCACCCTCACACCACTCTCCCCTGCTTGTAAAAGCGGTCAGGGATAAACCTATCAACCACAAGCTGGAAAAAGAAGCCTAGGATGAGGAGTTATATCGGAGTGCTGTGTGCAGTGCATTCCAATGAGATGCAGCTTCAGCCCATCTCCTCGGCCTTTTTAAAGGGCTTTTCCTTGTCTGTACTCCCAATCTCCTGCTTGTTTGAACAGTGAAGCTGCATCTTCTAGGAATACACTGGACTCAGCACAGGAGAAAGGCAGTTTGTGTGTTAGGGGAGGCATCTAATCATTGTAAGGACACAACTATCACTGCAATCCTGCTTCCTTATATAGAAGGCAGACATGATGGTTTTAACAGCACTATGAATATGTTGGGGGGGGGGGGGGTGACGTCAGACAGTGTAACAAGGTTAGAGCTTGGTGGGAAGGTGTCAGCTGGCCGGAGGGAGGGATTTGACATGCGGTTCTAATCCTGTAGTGCATAGGAAGTCCCCCAAATGACAGACTGCCAGTTCCTACCACCAGTCTACAGCTAGCTTTCCTGAGATCACAGCACATCTGCCCATAGTGAAAGGGTTCGAAATGTATCGTACGTACGTACGTACGTACGTACGTACGTACGTGTACGTGTGTGTGTGTGCGCGCGTGTGTAGGGGTCATGTGTCCCCGTTCTAGAGGTGGGACCTGAATCAAACAAAATTTTGTTTGCCGTATTCTGTGCATGTGCCATAAATGGCTGACATGGGAATACCCCTTTAAGTTGCCTGGTCTATTGCAGATGGAGCAGTGGAGGACTCCTGCTGAAGTCAGTTGCCTTACAGCCACACCCAGGGCCGATCTGAGATGTGAGGGGGTAACCTCTGACCATATCTAAGCACAGTTTAGTACCACAACAAAAGCACAAAGTGAAGGCAGAAATGAGCTCAGACTAGATAACACTGTTATGGCTTTATTCAAAAACAAAGTCGCACATTTAAGAGAATTCATAAGTAACTGATCACACTATATACATACTGCCATAAAAGAGTATTTCAAATAGGACAAATCCCCTCTGTAAATATAAAACCCACCCTTATATATTTGCACAATAAAAAAAAAACAAAAAAAAAAAACTTAACTTATTTGAAAGGCTGATGTTAGGACTCCGGGAAGGTTCGTCACCACGATGCAGTAAAGTGGCTTACAGGTTACAACATAAGTTATAGGGGTTTTGGTATATGTATAGTTTGATACACAAGGTGTAAGCCTATGGCAGCTTTACATCTGAGCACTAAGGCCCCATGCACACGACCGTAATTATTTGCGGGCCCATTCATTTCTATTGGTCACGGACACTTTTCCGTATATTTACAGATGTGCGTCCGGGCCGTATATAAATGATTCGCAAAATATAGTCAACGTGTTCTATCTTTGTCTACAATCGTGGCACGGACTTGCCCATAGAAGTTTATGGGTGCCGATTTGTATCCGTAGTTGTCAGATCCGTAATTGCGGACAGTAAATGCTATTAGTCGTGTGCACGAAGCCCGATAAAGATATGCTAAAACAAAATAAAAATCACCGGCAAACACAAGTCGTTCAAGTTGCCCTCTTTATTCGCCATTATAGGGGTTGTCATCCAGCTTTCCCCCGACTCCTGAATGGCAAATCAGCCAAGTACTGTGTGGCCAGGGGATGCATCGCTGGGCAACGAGAAAGATTTACCTTTCATGATTTGCGTCACAAGACACCACACTCCCATTTTTTTTATTAAAGGTCTAGCATCACAAGGATGGGATTTGATGCAGCCAGTGTCCGGGAAGTGCGATACTCCGGTTATACAGGGCAAGACGGAACGATGATTGCCAGCGCAAGTCTTATTTATGTTCCCCTCCAGCCGCCATCTATTAACATTAAAACTGCATTACAGAGATCTACAGATAAAATACTACTTTCCCTCCAAGACATCACTTGATTAAACATGTATCCAACATGTATCCAAGCAATTCTTACAGGAAAGTTGCATTATACCGGTAGGTTTCCCACTCTGGTAATAGTAAACACTCACCACACTCATTCATAAAAACACAGCAGGCAGGAGCAATCCATTACCTTATTCCCCTCCACTAGGGTAACAGGCCAGGTCTCAACACCAATTAAAAACAGACCAGAGCACGCTTCGATTTAAAAAAAAAAATAATAATTTAGCGCACATTTTGCTTAAAATGCCTTTACAGCTGAGTGAGAAGAGTCGTCATATATCGCCTTGCGTCAAAAATAGAAAAAAAAACAAAACCTCAGTTATAGGGGGATCACGCTTCACATCTGAACACCGATGGATAACCCCTTCATTCCCAAAAGGAGCCTGCCATTCACTGTAGGAGAGCTCGCTGGGACACACAAGGCATGACAAAGGGGGTCAGGAGGAAGTTTCTAGTTAAGATTGCTATTAAAAAAAGGATCTTAAGGTCTTATTTGGAATGATAAAAAGGGCACAAAAATCGTAGAACCACACCTTTTCCTATAAAAAAAAGTTACATGTTAAACTCTGTAGGGACATCTATTGTACATGTAGAGACATACAGATCTGCATTATCATTCTAGCATCAACCCCAGGGCTCAGAAAAGAGACTGGTCCCAGCCTCCCGCAGAAGAAGCGCTCAATCCTCGTCCTCATCCCCATCATCTTCTGGGTCCCGTTTTCTTTTTTCTCCTTGTTCAACTGTTTCCTCCTCCTCTGTGAAGAAAAAAATGAAAGAGAAGAATAACTATCAGATTGTGTTTGACAGATGTTCTCTTCTCAGTACTATCACTACCATAAGCGGTATGTAGTGCCCATATACAGCTGGGATCTCTGGTAAATATAAATGAACGGGGGGGACCTTAGCCTTAAAAAGGGGAACCCGTCACTTGGTTTGGAGCCACTAGGCCACCATTATATCATTATACAGCTGGGGTTTAGCTTTTCAAACCTGTCCATGTAAAAACATCCATATTGGGAATAGAAAAAAAATTACAACTTACCGGAGAGCCTGGGTAAGGAGTTTGGTGGCATCAGGCCCATGAAGCAGAGGATCGTACCCCTCACGTGATTCATGTGCATAATGCAATCGCTGCCACTTCCAGGCTCATCTTGGTAAATTGTAAGTTACTCTACTAACTATTCCTGAAACTGACATTTTTGACATGGGTAGGTTTGGAACACTAGACCCAAACCTTCAATATTCAGCAGTCCATCTCCAGCACATCCTTTACTAGTCCTGGTGCAATCTTTATAAAGGAAATTCCCTTGATGGAGAGGACTTCTTTAACAAAGCAGAAACTTCCGTGACTCCTGTGGCAGCACTAGGTGGAGTACACATCAGTACCTGTAATTAACGGACCCCTGATTGAGACTTAACATACCTTCGTCATCTTCCTCTTCTTCCTCTCCTTCACCACCGTCTTCAACGTAATCATCATCGTCTTCTTCATCCTAGGCAGAAAGCGTTTAGAAAAGGATTGTTCAGCTTGTTTAACTGACAGGCTAATTGAAATTGCTGCTTATAAGAAAGAAATGGTAGTTTAAAGGGGTTGTCAGCTGTTTATACACTGATTACCTATCCACAGGAAAGGTCAATAGTACAGGATTGGTGGGGTCCGACACCTGGACCCCACACCCATCAGCTGTTCCGGCACCCAGAAGTTATGCAGTGGTCGGTGCCAGAAGAAGGTTCCAACCAATGTATAGTGGCCATGCTGCAGCTCTGCTTATATTCAAGTGAATAGGGGCAGAGCTGAAGTGACCCGGCACAGCCGCTATACAGTGGTTGGAGCCTTCTGCTTCTGGCAGTGCCCCCTGCATAGCTTTTGTCACCCCCACCGATCATATACTGATGACCTATCCTGTGGATAGGTCAGCAGTATAAAAAATAAAATTAAAAAAAGAGCCCCCAAACTAGACAACTTTAAGAAAAGGCCAACAGCTGTCACGTTAAAGTGTGTGAAAATCACACGTCACTTCTATGCTGTAGCCATAAAGGGAAGCAAAACATTTTGTTTCCTATAGTCATTGACTGCAGTTGAAATCCCTTCGTCCCAGGCTGCAAAGCGACCGACTTGTGTCCAAAACCCCAGAAAGCCTCTGCCCCATGATCACTTTTGTCATCTCCTGTTCGGAGATACTCCATAAACATGTACATCAAAGAGTGAAATGTATTACTAATTGTAAGAGACATAACTTACATGTATTTCTTCTTTCATTAGGTACGAGAGTCCCACTTCTTCCTCTTCCTCTCCTAAATCAGACTCTCCTTCCTCCTCATCTTCCTCTTCACAATCTGCAGGAGGACCGGCTTCATCATCCTCATCCTCAGGAAACTCGTACTCCTCACACTCTGCAAAATAAAGTCGAAAGTCTAAGCGAATGCGCGGACGTTGAACGTTCTGGCAGCTGTACGTTTATTAGAGAAGGCTTGAAAGCTTGTGGCTGACTAACAAGACTAGAGGTTAGTCAGATACAGGATTTCTCACGCTATGGTATGGAAGACAACGAACCTTCATCATCATCGTCGTCATCCTCTTCGGAGTCCGGTGCTTCGTTATCTTCCTGATCAAATCCATCCAAGTACGTGATCTGCGGAAGTTTCCGGAATATGTTGTCTCTGTAATCTTCTAGGTTGGTGATCTCGCAGTTGAAGAGGTCCAAACTCTTCAGATTTTTTAAGTTTGTCTGCAAAGGACAGTTTATCATAAACTCAATGTAAATAAAAAAAGGCAAGAAAGAAAATATATAAAATTAAAAAAAAAAAAAAGGTTCATCTAATGTGCGATCCTAGCCCCCGGACTGGATAATACAAATTAATGATGGAGTTGGGAGGAATAGCTAGAAAATGTTGTTTGCATTTATACATGTTCATTCTCTATGAATAAGGAATTCTGTTGGTAACTAGTGCGGATATAGCGACGCGATTAGTGCTCGTTTACATGGAGCAATCATTGGTACTGTATGCGACGGACAGATCAAACGTTCGAGCCCGTACCGTTTCATTATTGTCAGCAGGACATTATTCACACGCGGAGAAGCGCTGCCTACAACGGATTATATTTATGCCCACATAAAAGTTGAAATTGCTGGGCACGTTTTACCGAGCAATAATCGGGTTCGAACGCTCAAAGCGCGCTCATTCGTCGCATCGTGTAAAAAAGGACCTAAAACATGGCATCGGGGGAAACAAAAACGCCCTTTTACAAGGGCCAACGATCAGGCAAACAAGCGTTTATATGATCGCTCATTGCCCCTTGTAAACAGGGCAACAATGATGTGCTGCTGACCTGATAGAAATGTATGGGGACAAGTGATCGTACTAATGATCGCTCATCCCCATACATTACTGATCATCGCTACTAGTGAAAGGAGCAAACAAGTGCCAAACAAAATTAGCGTTAGTTCAGACAAGCAGCAGCTAAACAGCACATCAATAGAAACCCAAGATATACTGTATACTTACAAGGGCTTCCACCGTGCTCAAATCCTTAATCTTGTTACCACTCAGATTCAGGTAAGTGAGATTAGGACACCTCTCTGCTAATACTTCAAGTCCTCCAGAGATACTGTTGTCACTGAGTTCCAACTAGGAGGGGGCAAAAAAATAAATAAATAAAGATTCAAGTCATACAATATAATGTTTCAGAGCAAAGTGGGCAAAAATTAACAAAATTGCAGACGAAATATGCTTTAATGTTTAGCCAAAGCCGGCCGTACACCCTATACAATGTGTGAGGGCCGTCCAACCATCCCCAAATTTCTTCAGATTACACTGGGGATAAAGACTGGCTATGTTCGATTTGAACATGCCAACCCTTAGGCCTTATTCAGACGAACGTATTATACGTCCGCGTGACAGCGCTTTTTTTTAACGGCCGTCACACTGACGCGTGTATTACAATGGGGCTGTTCGCACGCCCATTTTAAAACGGACTCTGAAGGGCCCGTGAAAAATATAGGACGTCCTATTTTCACAGATCCCTCAATAGACTCAAGTCTGAGGGATCCGTAAAAAGGGGTTCCACACAAGTGCAACTTGGACGTGATGAACGTCTATTTTTCACGTCCGAGTTTGCACTTTTTCGTCTGAATCTGGCCTTCGTTCCAAGTGAGATAAGAGGACAGAGTGACATTGACTAACTTAAAGAGGCTCTGTCACCAGATTTTGCAACCCCTATCTGCTATTGCAGCAGATCGGCGCTGCAATGTAGATTACAGTAATGTTTTTATTTTTGTATTTATGCAAATGAGGCTTGCAAAAGTCCAACTGGGCGTGTTTACAGTAAAAGTCCAACTGGGCGTGTATTATGTGTACATCGGGGCGTTTTTACTTTTTACTAGCTGGGCGTTAGGAATGGGAGTGTATGATGCTGACGAATCAGCACCATCCACTTCTCTTCAGAACGCCCAGCTTCTGGCAGTGACGACACACAGCGTGTTCGAGAGATCACGCTGTGACGTCACTCACTTCCTGCCCCAGGTCCTGCATCGTGTCGGCCACATCGGCACCAGAGGCTACAGTTGATTCTGCAGCAGCATAAGCGTTTGCAGGTAAGTAGCTACATCGACTTACCTGCAAACGCCGATGCTGCTGCAGAATCACCTGTAGCCTCTGGTGCCGATGTGTCCTCGCTCGTCCGACACGATGCAGGACCTGGGGCAGGAAGTCAGTGACGTCACAGATCTGCACTGCCAGAAGCTGGGCGTTCTGAAGAGAAGTGGATGATACTTCTCGTCAGAACGCCCAGCTAGTAAAAGAAGTAAACACGCCCCGATGTACGCACATAATACACGCCCAGTTGGACTTTTACTTTAAACACGCCCACTTGGACTTTTGCAAGCCTCATTTGCACAACTACAAAAATGGTCATAACTTGGCCAAAAATGCTCGTTTTTTTAAAAATAAAAACGTTACTGTAATCTACATCGCAGCGCCGATCTGCTGAAATAGCAGATAGGGGTTGCAAAATCTGGTGACAGAGCCTCTTTAAGGGAACACTCAAGTAGGCTCACACTGTCAGTCTGCAAAACTTTCTGCATGTTTCTGAAAAACAGTCCTGTAGAAATCCTGCAGAGAACATAGGAGTTAATTCCCTACTGATCTGTTCAGAAGGCACGGGCTTTAAAAACTCCTTGTGTCCTACTGTAGACAGGGGAAGGAGTCTCCTGCTGCAGCCAGTTGTCTTAAGGCCCTTTTACACTGGGCAATAATCAGACGGACAAGCATTCATAGAACACTCGTTCCCGATAATCGCCCTGTGTAAACAGGGCAGCGATCAGTAGATGCTCGTTCATCTGCTGATCATATAGTTTTAAAAAACCGAAATATAGTTGTCGGCAGTACATCTCCCTGTGTAAACAAGGAGACGCGCTGCCGACATGATAGAAATGTATGGGGACGAGCGATCAGAGTAACGACTGATCGTCCCCATCCATAGCTCCTTGTGGCAGGAGCAAACGAGCGGTCTCGTTGATCGGTACTTGTTGCACCGGCCAATTAATAGGGCCTTTAGTCAGTGGTTTGTGATCAGAGAGGGGGAATGGTGTATCTCCTGGGACAGTGAAGATTTTAGATATACTTCAGTTTTAATTGCAATATGAGAAAATAGGATCAAAGAAAAATAGATGAAGGAAGGTACAGCAGGATTTTTTAAAATGTTATTTTCAGTGTTTCCTTGAAGGAGTTTTGATCGCCTATTAAATAAAGCAGAGCTGCAGTACCAGCTGTATATATGAGCAGCTGCACTTTGATAAACATTAAAGGGGCCACAATGCTCTGGAGGGGGGCTTCTAAATCTTTTTAGACTTTGGCTTTAGCAACCAGAACATGGCGATACCGGAGCCTCACCAGTGGTTGAAATCCATGTCAAATTTCTTATTCATTTGACTCCTGAACTCTGTATAACAAGGGCCATGTTCACACACATGTCAAACATACGGATAGAGCCCGCAGCGTTTGTGACCCAGAACGTGCAGGAAAATCCGGCCGAATAATTGCACCAAATGGTGCTTTAATTCGGTGTGTATATTAGGCAAGATCGACCGTTGCGGAAAACATCCGCCAGATTTAAAAGTCTATCCTCACCTCCCCCAGTGGGATAGGATTTTTTTTTTTAAACCTGCACAATTTGTTTTGAACACATTTGTAATTTGTAATTTCAAATTCTGCTAACTAAGGCCCCATAGACTTTCGATTAAGGACCCATTCCTTTCTATTGACCACGGACACCTTCCCGTATACTTGCTGGAAGGTGTCTGGGCCGTAAAAAGTCTCCGCAAAAGATAGGACGTGTCCTGACTTTTGCTTTTTATGGACCGTTCATACTTTGTATGGGAAAACGGACCAAAAATGCGGGTGGCTGGCTGCGGCCACCCGTGTCCGTAATCGCAGACCGTGATTACGGGCAAGGTCCCTAAGGCATTTGTTGCAGAATTTGACTTCCCCCATTGAACTCCGGAAATTCTGCAACAAATATGCACCGAACCCGACTCTTAAATTAACATAAAGCGGATTTATAATTGGCACCGCAGGTCAATTATTGCAGGTATTCCGTGCAGACTTTTTCCACAGTGTGTGGATGAGATTTATTAAACTACGCTGCCGAGGCATTTTTTACCTCCAACTCTGATTTCATTACTTACTTTTTTTAGTTTAGTCAATTGTGGGAGTTTTGCCAGAGAAGAGAGTTCTACATTAGCCATACTGAGGAATTCCAGCTCTTTATAACTATCGCTTAAGCCCTCGATCTCGCCATCACTTGACCGGCAATTGTCTAGAACCAACTCTCTCACCTAAGAAAACAAAAACAAGGAGTTAAAACAGAACAAAAAACGTAAAACTTGATATCCAGGCAGTAAAGTTTATGAAGCACCCCCCATGACACTGAGCTGATTTTTGGGGGTCTGTATGCTGGAACCTCCTAAAGCTAGTTACAGAAGGGGTTCAAAACTTTTAATTGCACTTTTTCCCATTCCTGTTTTTTTTGCCTCCAAATACTCACCAAAATACTGTCGTGTGAAAGTGACCAAAAAGTCAGTAGTTTATCATTAGAGCTATGGCCACTTAACGCAAACTCAGAATTTCCAGTACAAGTTTCCAGAAAAGTCAATGGGGCAGATTTACTAACTGTCCAAGTTCTAGACAGAGTAAACTTCTATTTGGCGCATCTTCTGTGACTGCCTTGTCTATCAAAGTTGTGCCAGACTGATAATACAGCTGCACATCAAGGTAGACACTTCCTTAACCCACCTCTTGTTTGGCTTAGGCCCTATGCACAAGACCCTGAAATTACCTGTAATTATGGACTAATTACGGGCCCATTCATTTCTATGGCCAACGGACACCTTCCCGTATGTATACGGGAGGGTATCCGTGCCGTAGAAACTTGCCGGAACAAAATAGGACGTCCTATCTTTATTTTACGGACCATGTTCCTATACTTCATAACGGGAGCACGGCTTGTATAAACGCCCGGCTGTCCGCGGCCGACCGTGCCAGTAATTATGGGGTTGCAATTACAGGCAGGGGTCGTGTGCATGAAGCAGATTTTTCTGCCAAAATTTTGGCGTACGATGGCTCATTATAAGCCACGCCCCTTTATTGATAGGCTACACCCCCTTTCCTTGTCGAGCGCAGTGCAAAAAGTATCTAAACCAGTTAATAATGGAGTTAATTTGAGCCAAACATCTAAGGCACATTGAACAGTAAATCTGCCCCAATATCCTGATTAACAAGCTTGTTATTCTTTAGCAGCCTCATAGGACCAAAAGTACATAAAATGCATGTCCCAAAAGGTGCAATACAGATCAAGTAGACCGTGTACAAAATACCGCTGATCTTATATACAGCGTAGTCCTAGAATGAAGAAGCGCAGCAGCCATCAGGATACTGGATGTTGGCAGAAGAGCCCTGCATTCAAAACATAACTAGATGTTAAACCATCTGACTTCTCGTTACATTGAACCCTCTCAACCCATTTTTTTCTCGGCATTCATTATAAGCGCAACTGCTGAACACTCACTGTGAAATGAATAGTCAGCGTGCACTTCAAACACAAACACTAAAAAGAACAAAACGATACTTGGTGAGTTTGTGGCCATGAGATCACAGGCAACACCTCCTGCAATATAAAAAGGCGTCTCGGGAAGAAAGGGGGTTTGGTATCAAGTGACCTACATCCTCCTGAAACATCTGCCGAGAGCAACAAGTCACTTGTGATAGCGGTCAGTGACAGCAGGCAGGCGGGGGCTGCAAGATGATCACTAGTACAGCAGCTGTCCAAACAAACGGGGGCATTATTAGAAGATTACTCTACCTGAAGGTGTATCAGCTGCTACCCCCTCACCCGGAGACTTCACAACTTACATAGAATTGTAAGATGGATTTAACAAGAAGCGTCTGAAACACCAGCTAGTGATATATGGAGGACCAGCATATAAAGCCTTGGGAAAGTAATCAGAAAAATCTAATGATGTATGTGGGACATGCAGAGACCACGTAACGTTTATTAACAATGAGCATTTGGTACCGAGTGATGGTGGTATCTGGAGTACAAAATCTTGGCGCTTCCGTCACAATCTTTCGCAAAGTTCAATGCAATATTTCTCATATGCGAAATCAAAAGTTTTGTCTACATAAACTTTACTAACGTGATGCGGAACAACTGATCTACGCATAAATGAAGTCATAAAACTGAGAATTTATTTTTTTACAAATATGCTTATACAAAAGCCAAACTAGACACTTAAAGGGGTAACTAAACTTAAAACTGTGAGAAGCTTTAAAAATCGGTGGGGGGGTCCAAGCACCGAGACCCCACCGATCGCTAAAACGAAGCGGCGGAAGTGCTCGGGTGACCGCTGTGCCGCTTAGTTTCTGATCTGCTTTCCGAGAAAAGCCAAGAGTGTGATGTACAGTCATCTTTCTATTGAACCCCGTACACCACACTGAGAAAAGCTGATCAGTAAATGTGGCACATCGCTTATCTGAGCGCTTCTGCAGCTTCGTTTTAGCGATTGATGGAGGTCGCAGTGCTCAGACCCCGGTCGATCAAAGCTACACTTTAACTGCTCCAATTGCTATAAACAGAAAGCATTGCTGGTGGCTTTCCAGCTGTTGAACTAAAACACTCAGCATGCCCTGGGAGTTGTCATAGGTTGAGATCATTGTCAGAGAAAGGCTAATAGAGATCTTCAATTCTGGTTAGTCATGCAAAACACAGCAAACCGGACCCTGGGCCAAAAGGGGAGTAGTTGTGGTTATATCAATGTCTAATCAGACAACTCCAGGGCGTAAACTTCACATCCAGCTCCAGGCGCCGCCTTGTTTGTAAATGAGAGCTGAACTCGATCATCTTATCTGTCAGCGGCCATTAAAGGAACAGTGTCATCACAAATTATTTTTTTATATGTTAAAGATGTTAGTGCTTTATTAAAAACGTTTATATTCATTTGTGTGTTTGTGTTTTACTTTTTCTTATTTTTACACTTTTTCTTCCCTATGGGGGCTGCCATTTTTTGTTCCATTTCTGTGTGTGTCGATTAACGACACACACAGACATGGAATACGGCAGCCACAGTCCCATAGGGACTGCGAACGGCTCCCGTCCCATTGACTTCAGTGTACGGCGTCTGTGTGGGAACTGCGCATGCGCCGCTCCCACACAGTCCAATTCGAAATTGGCGCCGTCCGGCGCCATTTTCCTGTGGACCGGAAGTCGCGGCCGGACAGTAATATTACTACTTCCGGTCGCGGCTTCCGGATTTGTGCACTTGGACCAGCGGCAGCAAACGGAGCGGACGGGCCGGAGGGAGCCGCGGCGGCAGGAGCAGGTAAGAGATTTCAATGTATGTTCGTGTTTGTTTACTACTGTATGTAAACCTACTACGCTGTGTGTTAGCTCAAAAAATGGCGACACACAGCGTAGGAGGTTACACCGTTCAAACCCCTCGTTTATCCCGGCACTAGCCAGGATAAAGGAGGGGGGGATGCTGAGAGCTCACTAGAGCGAGGGCTTTTAACCCATTGTTGCAATGCTGCAATTTTGGGAATAGCTCCATCTAGTGACCAAAAATGGGTAGTATTATAAATTAGAATTAATTTATAATATTTCCTGACTATTTCCTGACTCGTGAAAAAAATTAAAATAAATTTGAACCATGTTTAATCACCCACACACTAAATGTTTAATTTTTTTTAAAAAAAACATGTTTTTCTGGCAACACATTCCCTTTAACTGGTTGCCGACACAGGACGAGTATGCTCGTCCTGAGCAGCGAGCACTTCGCGCATTAGGACGAGCATACTCGTCCTGTGTGACAGCCGTCCCTGCGCGCGTCTGTGCGCGCGATCGAGAGCGGGGCAACGGCTGTAATACACAGCCACTGCCCCGCTCTGACAGCGGAGAGGAGAGAAACATCTTCTCTCCGCTGTTAACCCTTTGAACGCCGCGATGACAGCTGATCGCGGCGTTCAAGGAGAGGGGACTGCACATTGATCGCGTCACAGAATATAACTGTGACGCGATCAAAGCCAACAACTCGTATGGCCAGACAGCCCAGTCTCCAGTGAAGGACCCCAGGGCTGTCTGAACATATTTCCTGTTAGGGCATACTGAGGTATGCCCTAACAACTGCCTTTGTACAATCAGTAACAGGCTAATGTACTGGCATATAGATCTATGCCAGTACATTACAGTTACAAAATAAAAATCAAAATGATAAATCCCTTTATGGGATTAAAAAAAAAAGTTAAATGAATGTAAAAAAAAAAATAATGGTAAATAAATAAAAAGTAAATAAAATATACAGAAACACTTTTATAATAAATCAACTTTTTAAAATATAAGTCCCAAAACACGAAATAGACATATTTGGTATCGCCACGACCGTAACAACCTGTACTACAAATGTATACCATTATTTATGATGATCGGTGTATGGAGTAAAAAAAAAAAATATTAAAACTGCTGCACAACTGCTTTTTTTCTGCATTTTAATCTAATTAAAAATGTATAGAAATTAAACGATAATGTATTTGTACCAAAAAATGGTACGTACATAAAGTACAACTCGTCCCGCAAAAAACAAAGTCTCATACAACTACGTCGTACAAAAAATAAAAGCGTTATGAGCGTCGGGATGCAAAGAGGGAAATTTACAAAAAATTGCTCTGTCCTCAAGGCTAAAATTGGCCGTGTCCTTAAGGGGTTAAACTGGATGACTCCAACCAGCAGCCGTGATCTCAGACACAAGCATTTTATATCGCTTATTATTTGTGCGAGAGATAATTCACACAAGAGGAGGTCATATTGACGTGCGGCACAGACTCAGCAACGCTGCATCTTCTAAGGTGACATGAACGGCCCCATGAAAGTCAATAGGTCCGTGTGCTGCGCGCGATTTCCATGCGTAGCACGCGAACGTTATTCACGTTCGTCTGAATGAGCCCTTACTTTCTATACCAGCGGTTTTGTTACAATCACTCAGTAATCTTCAAAACGCTGCACATAATTAGATACAAATCTACTACAGTAGCAAAGTAAACTATTCTTAATGCTTACTAAACACAAAAACTGAGGCAGAAAAGGGGTTTAAGGACAACTTCAGTACCTGGGGACCAAGTGTTGTAAGAAATGTGGTGACCTGCAATTCTCTCATACTTCAGTAGTAGAGCTGCGATTGCAGGAGTAGATGTGAAATTCTCTGTGGTTTTCGGTGGAGCGGGTGAATATAAACTGCAAGTGACTCTTGAAACTATGTAACCTCTTCATAAGGGCCAGTTCAGTTTTTTTTTTTTTTTACGCGGAATCCGCGTCTGAAAACATGCCGAAAATGCTTCCCATTGATTTCAATGGGAGGCGGAGGAGTTTTTTCCAGCGAGTCGAAAAACCATCTTGCAGGAAAAAGCAGCGGCATGCCCTATCTTCGGGCGTTTACATCTCTGACCTCCCATTGACATCAATGGGAGGCAGAGAAAGCGTATTTCGCAGTGTTTTTTGCCCGCGGCGCTCAATGGCCGCAGGTGAAAAATTCCAGATGGCATTTTGAGGTGGAATTTTCTGCCTGCAAAAAACTCAGTGTGAACAAAGCCTAAGACGTAAGAGGTTGGCATTTCATTATAAAGAGGTGGGCACTTTATAATGAAATTTCTAAAAAACGCCCTAGGTTGCCGTTTTCTGACAAGTAAATACGCACATCATTTCAGTGCCCCCATCAACTGCTTTGTTGACAGTGGACGGTGCGATAACCCTGTCCGTAGCTTTCAAGATGGCGGCGATCAAGGTATTTGGTCATGTGACCTCCCCCTCGGCTGCCTGCTTCTGCGCAGAACACGTTCCGCACATACAGATAGACAGCAAAATTTTCTGTATCTGCCGATGCGCTACAAGCTTTTAGTGCCAGCACAAAGGCAGCCGGTCACGTGGCCAAACCACTTGACCGCCATTATCTTGAAAGCTATGGAGCGGATAATCGCGCCGTCCACGGTTTACCAAGTCGCGCCGGGATGCACTGAAATAAAGAGCAGTGTCAAGTCTTTTTTTGTTTTTTATTTGCCCGCGTCAGAAAATAGCAACTTAAGACATTAGAAATTTCATTAGACAGTGGACAGCCCTTTAAGGGGTCGTATGCTTTAGAAATTTTTTTTTGTCAGAAGGGTCCCCCGCACGATAAATTAATCACATCTATCCAGCTGCTGGTACCCCCAGCGATCAACTAATCTGTGGCTGAAAATAGACAGCAAGTGCTCAATTTCCCTGCAGCGCCACCACAGGAGAAAAAGCGTTACACAAAAACCACTGGGCTGTCAGTAATGCATTGACACTCTTGATAGGTCATTCTGCTCTTGCCAATAGGCAGAGACCATGCTAGTTCAACTCAATTTACTAATCGGGTACTTAAAAAATGGAACACCCATTCATTAGGGTGTTTTGTGCTGCCAAACTCAATATTTAGATTCTAGAAACTTAAGTAGTTTCCTGCAATCCACCATTGTGGACCCCACAGGTTTGTCTTGTTTTCGTTTTTCTAATGGACTTGTAAGTCCATAGGCAGAAGATATTTTCTGCCACTAATTTAGATGCAAACTGCGAAGATTACGACTCAAAATCTGCATATGTAATTTATTCTGAGTTTGTCATGGATTTCACCCTAAACACCACAAAGGGTGAAAATCGGTGACAGAATTGACATGCTGCAGGCTTTTCCAGTCCCTAAAAATGGATGGACCCCGAGCGATCAGCTATTGGTGGCCTATCCCGAGATTAGGCCATCAATTTTTAGGGACTGGAAAAACCCTTTAAAAGCTTGTAGCATGCCCTAAATTTTGCCCAGATTTTTTCTGCGACATGCAGATGCAGTTTGGAAATCCTCACCCACATGTATTGTACTGTAAGTAGCTACCAATTCTAATGGGGGGGGACGGGGGACCATGGCAATTTCGAAGCATGTGAAGTAAGCTTAATAGTACAAACATTAGAATAAGCAATTTATAAATTAAAAGGAGTGTCCAGGACTAGAAAAATATGGCTGTCTTGAAAAACAGCACCACTCCTATCCACAGGTTGTGTGTGGTATTTCAGTTTCGCCCCATTCACTAGTGAGCTGAGCTGCAATACCAGACAACCCAAGGACAGGTTTGATGCGGGTTTTTTTTTGGAGACTGACAGATTTTTCTTTTGGACAACCCCTTTAAATATACAGCAAATGCTTCTGTAGGATTTGTAAAATTTCAGAAAACTTTAAAAACAGTCTAAAAAAAGTTTAGCACCCACATTAAAAATTCGGCCTTGCAACCTATTACCATAAGTGCACTGGACAGGATCCTTTAATTTCTATACTACAGACCATGGATGCTGCTCCGGGGCTCATGTAATACAACAACCCATAGGATGTCTTTACAGTCACAGGTTGTACACCACGAGATCTTTTGAAGATGAACAATATGACACTTGTTACTTAGTTCGTCCTACACATTTCATAGAAAAGTCCCAATGACCATATTAAGAGTATGATCACCACCAGTGCACCATTCACACCACTCCTATGGTCATGAATTTCTGGGTAATGAGATGCGCATCTATTTAGGCCCCCCCCCCCCCCCAGCACTTCATCTACAAAGTTAAGACAATGATGTTGAGCCCGAGACATGCAAAAAGACATCGGCTTGCTCTCATTTGCATACCAAATGATATGATCACTTTTTTATATGTGCAAGGTTAGCACTCGACGTTGTTGAAAGTGCCTGCAAATATAAGTACGTATGTAAACACTAAAGTGACTAATTCTGGCAACAATAGGACCGATAGACTCATGGAAAATTATGTCAAACTTAGTTGTAAGAGTAGATAACCCTCAGGAAGGCCAGGAGCCCAAAATAAAAAACTTTAAAGGGTAGCTAAACATTTGACAAACTTCTGACATGTCAGAAGTTTGGATTGGTGGGGGTCCGAACACTGAGACTCCCACCGATCGCTAGAACGAAGCAGCTGAAGTCCTCGTGTGAGCGCTCAGCCGCTTTGTGTCGGTTCAGCTTTTCCCGGAAAGCCGATGTATCGGAGTACGGGCTCAGACTTTATTGGGTCCGTACACCGATACATTTAGTTGTGGAAAAAGCCAAACAGAAACGAAGCGGCTGAGCGATCACACGAGGCCTTCAGCTGCTTCGTTCTAGTGATCGGTGGGGGTCTCAGTGCTCGGACCCCCCACCATTCCAAACTTCTGACATGTCTATGACGTCAGAAGTTTGTCAAATGTTTAGCTCCACTTTAAAGAGGCTCTGTCACCAGATTTTGCAGCCCCTATCTGCTATTGCAGCAGATCGGCGCTGCAATGTAGATTACAGTAACGTTTTTATTTTAAAAAACGAGCATTTTTGGCCAAGTTATGACCATTTTTGTATTTATGCAAATGAGGCTTGCAAAAGTCCAAGTGACACCCACTTAAGAGAAGTGGATGATACTTCTCGTCAGAACGCCCAGCTAGTAAAAGTAGTAAACACGCCCCGATGTACGCACATAATACACGCCCACTTGGACTTTTGCAAGCCTCATTTGCATAAATACAAAAATGGTCATAACTTGGCCAAAAATGCTCGTTTTTTAAAAATAAAAACGTTACTGTAATCTACATTGCAGCGCTGATCTGCTGCAATAGCAGATAGGGGTTGCAAAATCTGGTGACAGAGCCTCTTTAAGGCTGAATGCACACGTTGCGTAACGTGCAGAAAACCTGCATCAAAACCAAAAACACAGGTAATCCTGCTGGAAAAATCCACACTTAGGCTATGTTCACACAGAGTATTTTGCCGAGTTTTTTGACGCGGAAGCCGCGTCGCAAAACTCGGCAAAAACGGCCCTAAAATGCCTCCCAAAAGGAGACACATGCCCTATCTTCGGGCGTTTACGCCTCTGACCTCCCATTGACTTCAATGGGAGGCAGAGAAAGCGTATTTCGCTGTGTTTTATGCCCGCGGCGCTCAATGGCCGCGGGCGAAAATCGGCGTGCAGGGAGAGGAAAATCTGCCTCAAACTTCCGGAAACCGATGCAGTTTAAGTTGTGAGTTTTGTTGCTTTTTTTTTTTTTTTTTTATAAGCTCGTCAGATATAATTCTGAAACTAGATACATTTTATGCTGCAGATTTTAAAATACGCAGGTCAATTTACGTGCGGAAAGATTGTGACGCGCAGGTGAGGTTACGGGACGGACAGAAACGGCAGAGCGCAGTGCTGGTCGGTCTCCGTCAGTCCCATAAAGTTTGAATAAAACAAAAAAGTCCTCACTGTGGTCTTACATTGAGGAGGAATGGGGGGACTCAGGACCCCCCAATGAGACAGTTATCACCTATATCGTGGATAGGCGATAATGGTCTAGTCTGGAAACACCCCTTAAAAGACAAAACCCGCTAGAATAAATGGTTATTTGACCAGAGGAATATCCTAACTGCTTGTCCCAGCTCAGAATGGAGTTTTCACATTATAATACAGTTCTGAGCTGGATCATCAGACTTTCCGGACTACCGAATGCTGGATTAGAGGAATGTCACTGAACACATGCAAAGGAAATAGAAGAACCGCTCTATTTAGAGAATCCACGCCAGCGCCCCTTTCCAAATTGTCACAAATACAGTATTTCAATACGGCCGATACATTTCTGACAAACAATTACATTTAGATGTGTTTCATCACAGACCCAATATTATTGCCAGTCTCAACATAATAAGTATCCAAGAACCACCGACTATTTTATGCTGTGCTGTATACACGTCGAGTCACGCTATGGAGCCAGATCTAATAAAAAAATTATATATATATATAAACCTAAAGCAAAGACGTCTTCATCTAAAATGTTACCGCCCCTTTAACACGGGAACAAGTGATATCAAAGCCACAGTGCACCTACAAGGCTGCGTTCACACGTTGCAAATTTGTCCTAGCCCTCACCCGTTCGCATTGCGTTGGGTTCTTCGACGTGTGAACACAGCCTAAAACAAGGCGTGAACACAGCCTAAACCTCAACTGAGAGACAATGTATCATGAACGACAGGCTTCAGCACCACACGCCTGGATAAACCGACCGGCCTGACTAACGGGTTACTACAACCCAAAAAAAAACGACCACTGAGATATGGCGGCCACAGCGACCGTCTGCTTTTTGGAAGCTACACTTCTACGTCACGTTGCTTTTACGGCGCGTGACAATATCGGAGCGTAGAATACGTATGTCAGGTGGCACACGTTACACAACGCGGAGAGTTGACGGGACGCAAGGTTGCACGACGGCGCTGGTTGCACAATGGCGCACAGCCTAGAACGTATTACATGTAGTAAATTATCACATGACTATATAATTTGGGAGGGATTTTTGAGCGTTTAGTAAAATAACCAGAATTTATTTTTAATTTCTCACCCCAATATCCACCCCCTCCCCAGATCCCTGAGTAGCCATGAGGCGGGGGCGGCGTTCCCTCCATGTGAAAAGTTTAGCAGCCGCAGGTAGTGAGTGAGCGGCTCCTCCAACGAAGGGAGCCCTGACAAGATGGGAAGGAAACCCCGCTTCCACCGGTTATAAAAAAAAATTAATGAAATAGCCCTTTAAGGATCTATAGACTACCACCTAAGGTAAAGGTTTTAGGGTGTGGGGGGGGGGTGAACACTCAGGCGTTCTCACCATTGCCTCGGCTCTGTTCCTCAACTCAAGGGTGATGCGCTTCTTCATCTCCATCTTCCCGGGCCAACCTTCAACGGGGGTCACGTCGAAAAAAAACTTTAAAGGCGGGAAACTAACTCACGACTCACGGAAAATAAAAAAACGTGAGGAAACCAAGCGATAAAGTGAGACACACGGCGCTCTTCCACGGGCCCCCCTGACCCCTCTCAGCAGGGCTCCCTTCTCTCTCAATGGCCGCTCACTAAATGAGACTCCATTACACGGTGCAGGCATCCCCTCACATAAGCAACGCCTCTTCTCACATTCCATTGGACGGTGGAGGCGATGTTTGCTACGCCATTGGTCCCGACGAGTGTCATTCGAAATACAAGCGCGGGATTCTGTCCATCGCTCCCGTTTATTGGATGAAAGTGTGAGCGCAGTTAATTGCGATTGGCTATTGGGAACGTCCATCATGTGGATCAACCGCTGTCGTTTGACCCAGGCGTCGCGTCTTTGTGTTTTTGACGCTTTCGCGCCCTATTTTAGGTCAGGGAACCACAGTGAGAGGCAGGCGGCGATAATCGAGTGTTTTGTGAGGTAAAATTGAAGTGTCTGAAGAAAAGAAACCTGAAAAATTAAATCAAGTTACAGAAAAAGCTAATTTTATCAAACGTATTTTTAATTCGTTTGAAGTGCATGGCTAAATTTTGTCAAATTGTGTCAAATAAAAAATATGCTGCATTGTTTATACAGTAAAAAAAAATATTTGTGCTTTGCGTTCGAAAGCAGCAGTTCCGCCTAGTGGCAGCCATCGTTTTTAACATTTAGGCCCTGTTCACACAGAGTTTTTTTTACGTGGAAACCACGTCGGAAAACGCACCAAAAAACAGCCAAAAATGCCTCACATTGGACGCGTTTTTTTACCGCGAGAAGTAAAAAATGCTCGCGGTAAAAAGAAGCTACATGCCCTATCTTCGGGAGTTTACGCCTCTGACCTCCCAATGACATCAATGGGAGGCAGAGAAAGCGTATTTTGCAGCGTTTTTGCCCGTGGCACTCAAATGGGCGTGAGCGAAAAACGCGGCAAACGTCGTGCAGGCAGATGAAAATCTGCCTCAAAATTCCAAACGGAATTTGCAAAAAACGCTTTGTGAACTCAGCCGTAGGGCTTTGACTTAACTTGGACGTGCGTGACTCGTTTTTACGGATCCCTCATAGACTTGAGTCTTTTGAGGGACCCATAAAAATAGGGCGTCCTGTTTTTTCACAGGCCCTTTACACGGTCCGTTAAAACAATGTCCGTGTGAACAACCCCATGTAAATACATGTAGCCGTGTGACGGTCATAAAAAAAAAAAGTTAGTCACACGGACTATCTTTACGTTCGTTAGTTAAGCCTTTAAAGTGACCCTCCAGTCCAAATAAAAAACAAAACTATACATTGCGAATGTATAGTCAACCTACCTGCTGTCCTGAATTATCCGGTCCACCGTTTTCCCGCTCTTTAAAATGGCCGCCGCAGTCTCAGCCTTCTCCATAGCTTCTTTAGAAGTCTGGGACACGCCCTTTCCACTGACCGATTGACTGCTGGAAACAGGGCCAATCATCAGCGCTGGTCAATCTGAGGGGGTGTGTCTCAGACTTCCAAAGCTCTCCATAGAGAAGTCTGAGACTGGTGGCAATTTTGGGAGACCAGAAAAAGTGTAATGTATAGTCAGTTTTTGGTGTTTTTTTGGACTGGAGTTTTCGTCCTTGTACCCGTATTCCTATTTCCCTTCCATGTCTACCATCCTTACCTAAAATTCAAAAATAAATAATTTCCCCCAAAAATGAAAATGATGGCTTCCTGCAGCTGCCACTAGGGGGAGCTTACTGCCTACAGATTTATACAGCTAGCATTGAGTTCACTGAAAGCTTTTGGGTATGTTCACACACACTAATTACGGACGTAATTCTGGCGTTTTTGCCCCGAATTACGTCCGAAAAATGCGCCTCAATAGCGTTGACAAACATCTGCCCATTGAAAGCAATGGGCTGACGTTTGTCTGTTCACACGAGGCGTATATTTACGCGCCGCTGTCAAAGACGGTCCGTAAATAGACGCCCGCGTCAAAGAAGTGACCTGTCACTTCTTGGGGCGTAATTGGAGCCGTTATTCATTGACTCCAATGAAAAGCAGCGCCAATTACGTCCGTAATGGATGCGGCGTTCAAGCGCCTGCACATGCTGTTACGGCTGAAATGACGGGGATGTTTCCTCCTGAAAACATCCCCGTAATTTCAGCCGTTACGGACGCTGTCGTGTGAACATACCCTTATAAATCCATATGTAGTGAGCTCCCTCTAGTGGTCACTGCAAGTAGCCAGAATTCCATTAAGTAACTGTGTGAGGGAAAGCAGGGGATACCTGCACATTTGCGAGCACAGAAGCTATGTAGTCAGCGATGCAGTGATACATGACGTGACTGTCGTCTCCGTTACGGCAGTCGTTACTTTTTCAGTGCTCTCCCGCCCTGGCAACGCATGGTACATGTTCCAGTGGTGCGGCTTTCCGATCCTAGTTGTAAACATACCCTTAAACTGTATGTTTGCATTACTATGGTCATCAGGGACGTACATAGAGAGGGGGACCCATACCAAAAATTGCAATGGGGCTTCTTCCACCACATGTCCCCTATTTGGGGTTTAAGAGGGCCCAATGGTTGTTCAGCTACCCATACTTTGTAGGAAATAGGGTTGGTGGATACAGCAAAGACTATGAAGAAGGAGATTCTTGTTTACGTTCGCTCCAGACAATGGAAAAAAAACTGAACTGGGCCCCATAGGAGCCTCGTGGTATGTACGCCCCTTCATGGTCATGTTAGGACAATTTTGGAGGAATGCCCCTTTAACTGGCCAGCTTTAATGGCCTTAGAGATATAGCTTGAAGCTCCTGGGCCTGTAAAAGGGTCGCCCAGTTATTATGTGTCATCTGAAGTATTGGTTTATGGGGCAGGGACACTTTATGGGCCCGTTAAGGCTCCAGGGCTACAATATAGTTACATGCCAGCCCTCAGCTCTATACGAAGGGTAGTTGGTCCTATTCCTGTTAGGGTCCTGTCAGACAGACCTATCTACTTACGTAATCAGCTTGTTTTCTTGAGTATTGGTGTGTGCACTTGGAAGGGCGTCGCAAATTTTTTTTTTTTATATTAATTTGCTTTTAGTGTTTTATTAAAATAAATGTTATTTATTTGTGTGTTTGTGTTTTACTTTTTTTTTTGTCTAACTTTTTCTTCTCTATGGGGGCTGCCATTTTTTTTTTCATCTCTGTATGTGTCGATTAACGACACATACAGAGATGGAATACGGCACATACATCCCGATAGAGAATGCGAACGGGAGCCGTTCCATTCACTATAGTGTACGCCGTCTGTGTGGGAACGGCGCATGCGCCGCTCCCACACAGTCCAAATGGCAGGTCTTCGGCCAAGCGACATCCGGCACCATTTTCTTTTGGACTGGAAGCCGCGGCCGGACAGTAAGATGACGACTTCCGGTCGCGGCTTCCGGACATGTGATTAGAAGCAAGTACTAGGAACGGATGGAGCGGCGGCAGGAGCAGGTAAGTTATGTCTGTGTATGTTCGTGTTTTAGTGTGTGATTACCACTGTATCTAATCCTCCTACACTGTGCATTCGCTCAAAAAATTGAGGCACACAGTGTAGGAGGTTTGAACATTCAATCCCCTCCTTTCTCCTGGCACTAGCCAGAATAAAGGAGGGGGGATTGTGTGAGGACACTAGAGCGTGTGTGTTTACACCAAATTTGCAGCAAAAACCAATGAGGTTGCTTTACCACATTGCAATGCTGCAATTTTGGGAATTGCTCCCTCTAGTGACCAGCACATGGAAATGTTATAAATTAGAATCTAATTTATAATATTTCTTGACTTGTGAAAAAAGTAAAAAAATTAGAACAATGTCTAATCATGTATATAATAACTGTTTAACTAAAAAAAAAAAAAAAAAATTTCTAGCGACACATTCGCTTTAAGGAATGTGTCCCTGATAAGGAAAGTGTATTTCACATCAAGCCGAGTATGGTCAAGACAGGTGACGGCACAAAGGGACTCCTAAGAGTTGCGGGGTATATGGACTCCGGTTTCAGGCCATGACAGGTGAGCTTGGTACTAAACCATCCTTTTTAAGACCAGCCCTTGGGAATGGGCCATTTTGGGAACATGAAACAGCCCTTACGGAAGGGCCATTTTTGGGTTCATGAACAGATCACCCTTGTTTTGGAGAAAGGGTGAGGTCATTTGAAGAGGGACCTATTTTGGCTTCTCTATAGGACCTCACCTCCTCCGTCCAGTTGCTTTTCTTCAACTTGGGCGTCACCAGTAGAAAACGGAAGGAGCCCAAGATCCACATGCTAGGAAAAGTCACCTCACTGAACCAAGCTGAAAACCCTATGAGATCGGTACG
Organism: Rhinoderma darwinii; assembly: GCF_050947455.1. Taxonomy (NCBI): domain Eukaryota; kingdom Metazoa; phylum Chordata; class Amphibia; order Anura; family Rhinodermatidae; genus Rhinoderma; species Rhinoderma darwinii. The sequence continues at coordinate 7,886,194 of NC_134698.1, read as the reverse complement.
GATGGCCCTATTGTTTGTCACACAAATATTCCAAAAACAGCTAAAACAAAAAGAAAATAACTCAACAGAAAGGACTTAAGGACTTATAGAATGGGAACACAGATCACAAATATGGCCGTATGAACGAGCCCTATACATGTGTATGTCCTGGCCCTGATGGAATGTAAGCAAAACCAGCCACTATTCTTTCATACATTTCCATCCACAGTACCCGCATATAGTGCCAACCACGGTGCCCCTATATAGTGACATCCAATGTGACCACCATATTAATGACAGCTACAGTGCCCCCAGAATGTAGCCTAATAACAGCCGCGGTTAAATATAATGCATTCTACTCCTGCACTAGTTGATGAACTACTGAAGGGGTCTTAGACCAGCCATACGCCATCTGTTGTAAAACTACAACTCCCAGCATGCCCTGACAGCCGGCTGCTGGTTGCAGACCCCTGAGTTACTGACAAAGACCCCTTTGATTTTCTGAGGCATTTCTGATGGTAAATGCGCCCAGTCGGCTTCATTGTTGTCACGATCTAGGGGTGTGTGGACTGACTGGGCCGCTCCGCCGTAGCAGAGAGGCAGCTGGCCAAGTCACAGTCTATGCAAAAGTCTGTACAAGTTCGCAGCACAAGGGTACCTGATATAATCCAGATGGTGGCAGGGGCTCTGGCACGGATGGTAGTAGGTGCAGCAGGTTGCACCAGATGTGGCGGATGACAGCAGGTGCAGTAGGTTGCATCAGACGTGGCGGATGACAATAAGTGCAGTAGGTTTGCGCCAGACGTGGCAGAGGGCAACGGGTGTAGTATTACACGACTCCAATCGCTAAACAGGCTCAGGAACAATAACAGACACAGGTAGCAGTGCATGGGAACATTGGGAACAAGACAACACTAAGGAACCATTTGCAGGACTAACATGGGAATTACAAACAACGCTCAGACAAGGATCAGAAGGGCAGGGCCCTTTTTATAGTCGAATGTGATCTGGGAATAATTAATTAAATATTTACATATGCGCGCACTGGCTCTCTAAGGCTGGAAACCAGCGCGCGTGCGCCCTCTAGTGAGCACTACGGGACAGAGCGGACGCATGTGCCGGCGTCTACGGGGAGGGAGACACCGGCAGGAAGAGGAAGATCTGTTTGAGACAAGTAAGTGGAGGTCCGTGGCCGCAACCGTAACAATTGTCCTCCGTTCCTTCAGGTTTATGCTGTTTTTGATGGTCAGAATAGCAACGCTACGGCACTGCCACTACCTAATTTATTCGCCCCCTGCTGGCTTTATGCTGTCACTGAACACAACACCTGACTAGACCAGACAAGAAACTCCAGGTATCTGCTCCACCCTCTCTCTCCTGTACACAGTCAACACATTGGGAGGGAACACGGGGAAGAAGAACTGTGACGGATGTGTGCAAGAAGTCTGAGGATCTGGGACAGCCTGACCACCAAACCACAGAAATGTCATATTTTGGAATATAATTAACTTAATATGTTCCACACAGTAGAAAAAATTCTCTGTCTTTGCCCCGGAATCTATAAAGCAATACAGGACCATCCACTGCTAAAATTTCCCCGAAGACCTAGTTGAGTTACCCAGAATTACTTGATCTTTTTACATCGGTTGTACAGGATATGGCCTGCTTTCTTCCAAAAACAGCGCCAAATCTGTCCAGAGGTTGTGTGTGGTACTGCATCTCAACCCCATTCACTTTAATAAAACTGAGCTGCAATACCAGACAGAACCTGTGGACAGGTGTGGCGCTGTTTATAGAAGAAATCAGCCATGTTTTTATAATCTTCTACAGTCCCTTTAATCCTTAATCTGAGCAGTATGTGGAGAAAGAGGTACAATCAGAACTGTAGGAGCCCTGAGATCGCACATCATCGGTAAGCAGAGTGTCCACAAGCACCATCTTGGTCCAGCTGCTTCAATCTCTGGATTTTGGCAATTTCACAAGTATTCACAAGGGGCCCATGTCTACCCTGCATGCAGCACGAGGACCAACAAGCAACCCCTGAGCATCAGCTCCAAACATGCAATAACCAACTTTTTTATGGTTGAGGAAAGGATCAAGAGTTAAACACATTAAGGCCTTTTCCCTTCAAGATCCAAACACCTGCCCTACAACCATCTCCCAGACCTTCCCAGGACAACTCACCCAAGTGCCCTTGAGCTGCAAGAAAGACCATCATAATGGAAGACTGTAGCCCATTACGGCCATGCCAAGAGCTGACCACGCTGATTCTCCAGTTGCTTAGCGCTTGTCTCCTAAAAAGACTGCACCCCTCTTTAACCCCTATCCGCACCAGGACGTAACTGTCCGTCGTTGCGGGAGGTTACTTCCCGCATGAGGACGTACAGTTACTGAGTTAATCCCGGTGCACACTGTCGGCGACAGTGTGCACCGGGAATCGGGAGGTCAGCTGTCGCCGACAGCTGACACTCCCCTCTTGTCGGCCAGCGGTCCTTTGCCGCCGATTTCGGCGCATTAACCCCTTAAATTCGGCGATCGGGTGCAATCGCCGAATTTTAGGGGTTTCTAACATATCGGCAGACCCCCGTCTGAAATCGCGGGGTCTGCCGATAGTTAGTATGGCAAACGGAAGCCAAACAATGGCTTCCGGGTCTGCCATGGATGGAAGCCCATCAGGACCAACCTTCGGCTGGTCCTGATAGGCTTCCTGTCAGAGTGACAGAAAGTCACTGTGCCGTTACTGATGCACACTGTCGGCGACAGTGTGCATCGGGAACTTGGAGATCAGCTGTCCCCGACAGCTGACACTCTCCAGTGTTGCCGATCAGCGGCTCATCGCCGCTGATTTCGGCAATTAACCCGTTACATGTGGGGCTCGATTGCGATCTCCGCATGTAGCGGGTTTGTAGCGCATCAGCAGCCCCCATGCAATCGTGGGGGCTTCTGATGCTTGTGATGGCACCGGGGGGCCAGACAACGGCCCCCAAGTCTGCCATGTATGTCAGCCTATGAGGATCAGCTTCTGCTGATCCTCGTAGACCAACTGTCAGAGTGACTGTGACGTCACACTGACAGTTGGAATACGTTACACTACCTAGGTAGTATAATGTATTCTAGCAGCGATCAGAGCTGCAGGTCAAAAAAAGAAAGTGTAAAAAGTAAAAGAAAAGTTAATAAACAAAAATATAAAGTGTAAAAAGTAAAAAAAAGTTAATAAAAATGTTTTATAAAAGTGTAAAAATAAAAGGTTTTGTTTTCCTATAATAAGTCATTTATTATAGGGAAAAAATGAAAACGTTAAAAAAAAGTACACATATTTGGTATCGCCGCGTTTGTAACGACCCAATCTATGAAACTATAATGTTAATTTTTCCGCACGGTGAACGGCGCAAACAAAATAAACGGAAAACTGTCAGCGTCGCTATTTTTGGGTCACCACCCCTCCCAAGATATAGAATAAAAAGTGATCAAAAAGTCACATTTACCCCAAAATGGTACCAATAAAAACTACAACCCATCCCGCAAAAAACAAGACCTCCCACAGCTTTTTTGACGAAAAAATAAAAACGTTACGGCTCAAAATAGCGTGTCCCAGAAAATAAACTATTTTATAGAAACTTAATTTTATTGTGCAAACGCTGCAAAACGTAAAAAAAAACTAAACACATATGGTATCGGCGTAATCGTACCGACCGGCAGAATAAATTAAAACGTAATTTATTGCGCACGGTGAACGCTGTAATAAATAAAGAATTTAAAGCGCCAAAATCGCTGTTTTTTGGTCACCTTAGCTCTAAAAAAGATCCTGAGGGGCCAAAATGCTCACTATACCCCTAGAAAAATTCCTTGAGGGGTGTAGATTCCAAAATAGGGTCACTTTTGGGGGGTTCCCACTGTTTTGGTCCCTCTGGGGCGTTGCAAACCCGACATGGCACTGAAAACCAATCCAGCAAAATCTGCGCTCCAAAATCCAAAAGGCGCTCCCTCCCTTCTGAGCCTTGCTGTGGGTCCAAACATCAGTTTACGACCACATATGGGGTATTGCCGTAATCGGGAGAAATTGCTTTACAAATTTTGGGGTGCTTTTTCTCCTTTATTCCTTGTAAAAATGAAAAAATTCTATGTTTCCACAGAAAAATAGGTGATTTTCATCTTCACAGACTAATTCCACTAAATTCTGCAAAAAAACTGTGGGGTCAATATGCTAACTGTACCCCTAGAAAAATGCCTTGAGGGGTGTAGTTTCCAAAATGGGGTCACTTTGGGGGGGTTTCGACTGTTTAGGTACCACAAGACCTCCTCAAACCTGACATGGTGCCTAAAATATATTCCTAAAAAAAGGAGGCCCCAAAATCCACTAGGTGCTCCTTTGCTTCTGAGGCCGGTATTTCAGTCCATTATCACACTAGGGCCACATGTTGGATATTTCTAAAATCTGCAGAATCTGGGCAATAAATATTGAGTTGCGTTTCTCTGGTAATACCTTCTGTGTTACAGATTTTTTTTTATTACAAATGAATTTCGGCAAAAAAAATGAAATTCGTAAATTTCACCTCTACTTTGCCTTAATTCCTGTGAAACGCCTAAAGGGTTAAAATATTTTCTGAATGTGGTTTTGAATACCTTGAGGGGTACAGTTTTCAAAATGGGGTGATTTATGGGGACTTTCTAATATATAAGGCCCTCAAAGCCACTTCAGAACTGAACTGGTCCCTGAAAAAATAGCCTTTTGAAATTTTATTGAAAATATGAGAAATTGCTGCTAAAGTTCTAAGCCTCGTAACGTCCTAGAAAAATAAAAGTACGTGAAAAAAAATGATGCAAACATAAAGTAGACATATGGGGGATGTTAACTAGTAACTATTTTGTGTGGTATTACTATCTGTTTCACAAGCAAATACATTTAAATTTAGAAAAATGCAAATTTTTGCTAAAATTTGAAGTTTTTCACAAATAAATATTGAATTTATCGACCAAATTTTTTCACTAACATAAAGTACAATATGTCACGAGAAAACAATCTCAGAATCGCTTGGATAGGTAAAAGCATTCCGGAGTTATTACCACATAAAGTGACACATGTCAGATTTGAAAAAATCATCTGTGTCCACAAGGCCAAAACAGGCTGTGTCCTAAAGGGGTTAAAAATTATGAATTTGCCACGGATACACTAGTGTACCTGTGGCCTGAATGACCACCATGTAAGCCATCTCTTTGAATTGTCAACATCACTGGAGATGTTGATAATTAAAGTCCTCTACTTGTCATTCCAATGGAGAAAACAGGACTCTGTTGTGGGTGTGACTTTTGCAAGAGGGTGGAATATTTTTAGGATAAAACGGTGAAAGGTCTTCTCTAAAGGGTGTGCACATTTTTACAACCAGGTTTTTTTAATTGCTCCAATGCATCTTAAAAAAAACCGAAGCAACTTCCAGGCTGGGACTAGTGGAGACGGGGCCACACATGTGCGCGGCTCTCTCTATTTTGTTGAATGGGAGTTCCAGAAACAGCCGAGCATGCGCATCCTCCTTGCCACGATCTGTCTAAAATCGAACAGCTTGCGGCTGCCGCACCAGGTAAAACGGGAGTAGGGTGACCACCGTTATCGATATATATGTGTTGTCCCAGGGCTGGAACCAGCATCTATCAGACATATATGGCATATTCTGTGGATAGTTGGGAATAGCCCTTTATAGTCTCCGTACTTTTTGCTGGATATAGACAAAAGGGAGTCAGACCCTTTAGTGAAGCTCTATAACCCCCAGTAATGATTGGTTTTCCGCAACTTAAAGGGAAGGTGTCACAAATTTATTTTTTTTATATAATATTGCTTTTAGTATTTCATTAAAATATATTTTATTTATTTGTGTTTTTGTGTTGTACTTTTTACTTTTTTTCTTTCTTTTACTTCTCTATGGGGGCTGTCATTTTTTTTTTCCATCTCTGTATGTGTTGATTAACGACACATACAGAGATGGAATACGGCACATACATCCCCATAGAGAATGCGAACGGGAGCCGTTCCAAACAGTATTGCGTATGCTGTCTGTGTGGGAACGGCGCATGCGCCGCTCCCACACAGACCAAAAGGAAGGTCTTTGGTAGCGCGACATCCGGCGCCATTTTCATGTGGACTGGAAGCTGGGGCCAGACAGTAAGATGACGACTTGTGGTCGCAGCTTCCGGCCATATGTTCAAGGCAGCGCAGACGCAAGGACTACGAGCGGAGGCAGCGGCGGCGGCAGGAGCAGGTAAGTTATGTTTGTGTATGTGATGTGTATGTTAGTGTTATACTGTCTGATTACCACTGTATCTAATCCTCCTACACTGTGCATTCGCTCAGAAAATGGCGGCACACAGTGTAGTAGGTTTGAACATTCAACCCCCTCCTTTCTCCCGGCACTAGCCAGGATAAAGGAGGGGGGATTGTGTGAGGACACTAGAGCGAGTGTGTCTACTCCAAATTTGCAGCATAAAGCAATGAGGTTGCCTTACCACATTGCCAATGCTGCAATTTTGGGAATTGCTCCCTCTAGGGACCAGCACATGGAAATGTTATAAATTAGAATCTAATTTATAATATTTCCTGACTTGTGAAAAAAATTAAAACAATGTGTAATCATGTATATACTAAGGGTATGTTCACACGCTGAGCCAAAAACGTCTGAAAATACGGAGCTGTTTTCAAGGGAAAACAGCACCTGATTTTCAGACGTTTTTTGAGCAACTCACGTTTTTCGCTGCGTTTTCGTGCCGTTTTTTCGGCCGTTTTTGGAGCTGTTTTCAATAGAGTCTATGAGAAAACGGCTCCAAAAACGTCCCAAGAAGTGTCCTGCACTTCTTTTGACGAGGCTGTAATTTTACGCGTCGTCTTTTGACAGCTGTCAAACGACGACGCGTAAATTACAGGTTGTCTGCACAGTACGTCGGCAAACCCATTCAAATGAATGGGCAGATGTTTGCCGACGTATTGGAGCCGTATTTTCAGACGTAAAACAAGGCATAATACGCCTCGTTTACGTCTGAAAATAGGTCGTGTGAACCCAGCCTCACTGTTTAACAAAAAAATAAATATTTTCTAGCGACACATTCCCTTTAATAGAGGGGGGTCCCCTTTTCAGGATCCTGATCTCTTAGCCAGAGTGGAGAGCGTTAACAAAGAGTGTCTCTCGCTTTGGAGGACCTGTCCTGTCCTGCATTACACAGACAGCACATTGTTATGAATGGGCACTGTGTAATGTTTAGCTTCTCCTGTGAGGGCGCTACAGTGAATTTGAACAGTTACTGCCAGGTTTCCACACAGATCACGGCTGATCCCAGCAGGAGGACACTTTGTGATCTGCCTTTTATCAAGGGGAACTATTAACAAGTAGGGATTGTCCAAATTGTGGGCCAACCTCTTTAATATCTAGTGGATTAAAAATATATATTTTACATTTCCTATTGGATCATTGAGGTTACAAATTCAAATACATTTACATTTCATTATTGTATTTGACCACCAGGTGGCGACAGCATTCTTCAAAAAAATACATACTTCTACCGTAATTTCAACAGTTTCTGGTGTATTTTTTGCCCCCACAGGAACAATTTTCTAAATTCAACACCTACTTTACTTGTAATTGAGGTAAGATACTTCATGTATCTAACAAGTACCTATAACAAGCAGATTACTTCTTCATGGGGGTAGATGTAGGGGACAGATATCACAAAGGACTCCAGAACAGCATGTGGGCTAATTACTCTCCTTCGACATTAAGAAGGACTTTTTTACTTTTCCATTTAAGGTCCGTGGCCCCTGTACAGAGTCACAGACTAATCATGTGGTATAGTGGCCCCTGATATATACATTCATATGGATCTTTAGCAATGCACCCCTAAACTATGTGAGGAGGATACAATTGTTTCTGTACAGAAATAAAGTAAAGAAAATCAATAAATCTTAGCAATTTGCTAGTCACCATTGATTTCACCCTTTTAATATTATTTTTAATTGTTTAGTGAACTGACACGAATTTTCATAAAAGTTCAATGAATCCAACACAAGTGATGTATCGCCCTTATGAAGTAATGCGCCATCTGGTGGCCACAAATTGAACTCTATTTGCTTTGATACAAAATTACTTTGTAACTTTGCAATAAAATTGCTAAAAAAAATCAGGACTGGATTAAATTGGGGGTAAAAGAGGAATTACTCCAGACCTGGGATATCTACATTCTCAATCTTTAACCCGTGCCCTGCAACGACAGAGGTCTTGAAATCTCCACTTTCCTTCCCATTGTCAGCTACTACTGAGCAGCCGCCAGAATTTCCAGATCAATGATTGGTTGGGGCAGTAATACTGACTATTTGCACTATGGAGTGCTGTGTGTGGGTATTCTTTTAGTTTTGTGTATTGGTGGGCACGAGATGGTGCTGCTTTTTGGGCACCGTGGGGTGTTATTATTTCAGATTGTACTGGGAGAAGTACGGTAGCCCCGAGGTATCCACAGACCTTAATTCTGCCATTATTCAAAGACGTCGTATTTTAAGCTTGAGTCACCTACATCTGTAGATAATAGAGCTAGGATTAAAAGACAAATATAGATTGGAACATTTGGACAAAATTTGCTATGCCACCTGCTACTGAGTCCATTGTCCTATATCCATAGAAGGTCTAGTCTAGTCATCTTAAAATGTTAAAGTTAGAAGAAAAAGAGCTTTGGTAGAAATGTGCTGTTCCCAAATTTCTTCCGTGTTCCTCATTCTCACGTACTTGTGTTCTGCCAAACACTGAAAATAAAAGTGAAAAAGAGCTAATTATAAACCACAGCGACCAAAATCGTTCTCAGATGGTGACAATGACATGTCAAAAGTTTTGATCGGTAGGGATCTGATCACTGAGATCGCCACCGATCGCTAAATTGATACGGCACAAGTGCTCAGGTGATTGCTGCACTGCTTCATTTCTGATCGCATTTCCTCGGGGCGGTGCGCGAGCTCAATGGAAAGTCTACAAGTCTGTACACCGCTTGCTCGGCCTTACGAGGAAAGCCGATCAGAAATGAAGCAGCGCTGACCTGAGCACTTGTGCCGCTTCGTTTTAGCGATCGATGAGGGTCTCAGTGCTCGGACCGCCGCCGATCAAAACTTCTGACATGTCAAACGTTTTTTAAAAGTTTAGTTACCGTTTAAAAATCCTCTGCCAAATGGAGACTGGTGGCGGGCTCAGCGCCAAAACACCCTCTCCCTATAACATATGGCTTCTCTCACATCTGACGGGCAGAAAGGACTTATCTATGAGCTGTCAGTGACCCCTCTCGGCACCCACCTTTTGCATCTATTAAATGCGCCCCTCAAATGGCTCATGGGGGGTAAAATCTAGTGTAGGCTAAATACAAATAGTTCACACGACTACTTGCTTGGCGCTTTTGGCCAGACGTAATATGCCTATACCTTACACCAACTCCGGTCTGTCCACAGATGTTGGCTCTTATTCTAAAAGGATGAACCAATGGAGAATAAAGCGCTTTTCATTTCCTTCTACCTCAGATCTATACTATACACATTCACAGTTTTGCATTTGCTGGTTAATTAAAGGGGTATTCCCATTTTAGTAATTTATGGCATATCCATAAAATATTCCATAGATGCCTGATAGGTGCGGGTCCCAACTCTGGGACCTTCACTTATTGGGAAAACGAGAGTCCACCGATTCCCGGATGCTGTATTCTACATACACTTAGAAGTGCTGCCCCCTATGGAGAATGTGTCAGATGGAAATCACCAAACGGGGATCAGCGGACCCCCTTCTCTCAATAGATGAGGGTCGCAGAGTTGGGCGTGTCACCTTTTAGCTATTTATAGCATATTTTTTGGAGATGCCATATTTGGCTAAGAAGGGAATACCCCTTTAAATGTCAATAAGCAGATAGAAAATGTACTTACCTTCTAGATCCACGAAGACCTTGGTGTAGAACAAGGCAGATGAGATAAGATACAATGATTGCTATGATGTTGTAGTAGTTGGGATAGATCGATGATGCTGAGTTCCTTGGCTAATTGCAAAGAAAAACAAATATAAGAAATAACTATAAGGCTCAGTTCACACAGAGTTTTTTGACGCATCAAAAAATGGGCCAAAAAATGGCCGAAAATGCCTCCCATTGATTTCAATGGGAGGCAGAGGCGTTTTCTTTCCCGCGAGCGGAAAAACCGCCCCGCAGGAAAAAGCGACATGCCCTATCTTCGGGTGTTTACGTCTCTGACCTCCCATTGACATCAATAATAGGCAGAGACAGTGTATTTCTCTGCGTTTTAGTACTCATAACTTGTAATAATATTACACTCCAGAAAGACATCCAGGCCCCTTTTAAACTCTTTCAGTGAGTTCATCATGACAACTTTCTCTGGGAGGGATTTTAGCAATTTTGATTGGCTGAAAGCAGTTGACTGATAGGGCTATCCTCACACTGCTTCTTCGAAATGTCCTTTCCAGCTGGATGCTAGGCTCAGCATTCTGGCAGCTCATTAGGGGGAGCTCTTTGCGACCACTAATTTAACCTTAACATTAATTGGGTTCTCCGCTTTGGACAATGCCTCTCCCCCTCTCACATATAATGCCTTTATTTACAGCTGCTTACATGCCCCTCTATTACAAGGTGTAAGGTAGTGCTGTACATACCCACCTGTCTGCTACTGAGATACAGCTCTGCTGTTCTGCTGCTAGACTCTGCACTAATCTGCTGCCTAGCATGTGAAACACAATCCCTCCAGACACAGGAGGGGGAGACAGAGCAGGGAGCAGTGGAGATAACAGGCATGTGTTGTGTATTGTCCTGTACTACAGGGGGGAGGAGGGGGGAGATAACCACTTGTTCTGTATATCATATAAACAGAAGAGAAACATCAAGAGCATGGTCATGTAACTGCAGGTGGGACCGGCTTACAGAGGCATTTCAGCTACAGACAGTACATTATTAAATGGTTATTTTAATAAAGTTTAACCATTTGCACACAATTTTTAAAGACCGGAAACTCCCTTAAAGTTACCACAGGTTTGTACATAGTGGCATACCAGTTCCGGAATACTTGTAATTTTCTCCTGCAAGAAATAAGAAACACATAAAAAAAACATGAGAGGTACATGGTCCCTTACCTAATATGGCACAAAATACCCATAGACGTAAAGATCTCCTCCTAGTGGTGCGTCTGCAATCTGCCCAATAATTTTAGGATACTGTTTGTTTATTTCTATGTATGAATGAATCTATTCATCAAAGCATTACAGCAAAGCAATCAGCTGTGATCTGTGGGGCAACCTGGCAGTAGGTGTTCATTTCCCTACAGCGCCACTACAGGAGAAATTAAGAATTACACTGTGTCCATTCACATCAGTGGGTTGTCTGTGTAATGCAGGACAGGGCAGGTTCTCCAGAGCGATAGACGCTCTATGTAAACATTCCTCACTTTGGCCAAGAGATGAGTATCCTGAACAGTGGACCCCCCTCTAATAACTCAGAATTCCCTGAGTTTTCTAAACTGGACAACACCTTTTATCAAAACTGGTGCAAGTAATAAATGAGGAGTAGTTGCCCATCATAACAGATTCCAGCTCTCACTTTCTAGAGGCCCTTTGGTTATTGAAAGCAGCAAATTGATAAGCACCATTTTTCATAAATCTCCCCCAATTTAGGAAATTTTGGAAATCAATTTAAACACTAAAATACCAAAAGTCACATACTTACATCATATTCATTAAACCACAGGCCATACTGCAGAAAAGAAGAAGAAATACCAGTTATATTATGTCAAGACCTGTAGGTTCTTCAGCTTGTGAATCTAAAGTGGTGATCGTCTGTGCTAAACTGGGTGTGTAAAGTTGGTGTATGAAAAACTAGTATTTGGGTTAATCCACCTGTAATTACTTGACTGTCAGACATCCCTAGTGTGGCTATAGGGGATGCAGAAGTATTCTATAGTATTTCCACACATGAGAAAACATGGTAAGTAATAGGAAACACACTAGAGAGGTGAATGGTCCCTTACCTAATATTAGTTTTCGAGTCACGTCCAAGTATAACTAGTGGTGGAAAGCTAGCCATAGACGTAAAGATTTACCCCTGCGATCTGCCCAATAATCTTGGGATACAGTCTGTTTATTTCTGCCTATGTGTGAACTTTATGTCACGGCTAACCGAGAGTCAGACCCCCAACTATCCTGAGGCTAGGCCATCAATTTTATCTCTCCAGAAAACCCCTTGTGGTCTAGGGTGGCCTAGTGGCTAATACATTTTTATCCTTGATGGTCTATAGGGGATGAATGGGTCGATGATAAAAACCCTGGTGATCTAAAGTAGTTAGGCAGGTAAAGGTAATCCTGATGGTCTAGGGTAGTAAATGGGTTAATGTCAGCATCCCTGGTGGTCTAGGGTAGTTGAGGTATTAGTTCATACCTGGTGTCTAGAGGGTTAATCACCTCCCAGGCTTCAGTGTTGTCCCTGCTGCCTGTGACAGGAAGTTGATTGCAATGGGACGATCACTCACGTTCTTCTCCCTCTTACTGCCCCGATCATATAGATCACTGCTGGACAATCACTAAAAAAGTGATTGAAGAGAGAACTTGCCCAAATAGAGTCAGGAATGTAACTTTCCTCCTCAAGTAGGGTAACCCCCCCTATGAGTCCATGCACAATAATATATATAGCCCCAGTACCCATGAGGATGCTACTCGTGTAGCGAAACATGTCGGGGAAGGGGTGGCTCTGAATAACTTTTAACGACGTGCTTTGCTACTGGCTCTAGCAATTATACCGTTGATTAGGCTCGGCGTTCTGCAGCCGCCGGCCATCTTTAACACTGTGTACCATGTATTACATACGCAATGTCCTACGGTACTACTTTTGCAGCAGCATGCACGTTTACTTTTTAAACATATATGTGGTTCGTCTCTTCGCTTTAATAGCATAATAAAGTTTATAACAATTATTTAGGGGTAGTTGGGAAATAGGGTTCTTTGCCGGTGTCAATCTAGTATATATGATGTTCTAGTGCCCGCCAACTACCAGGGTCCTTTTTCCATTCTTGTACATGCACAATACAGGGAATATGGATAATTTGATGAAATCCAAGAATGTAAGCTGACATGAAAATTAAAATACATAACTTACCATGTCCTCATCATGGACTATCACTTCAAAATCTGTATAATCTATAAGCAAAATAAAATAACATAAAATGCACACACATATATATATACACACACACACACACACACACACACACACACACACACACACACACACTATATATTACTCATACTATCCAGTGACACTATAACACAGCACTCATCGCATTGTCACTTTATAAATTTTATTTGTCATACCATGACTGACCACCTGGGGTGCTGTTAATGGAAACATGTTCATGAGCATAAGTTTCCTATCTGTCCCTTTCCCAAGCACTGACTTGCTGCCAGCTGTACAGAGTCCATGCATTTCCCTGAGACTTCCTAACCTCTGAGTCATGCTTCATTGCAAATAGATAATTTTTTTAACCGATTAACAGCTTAGCTCATTTAGAACTAGGGGCGCTGTTGCATTGGTAACTATGAACAAAATGCTCACAGCGCTGGTCAAAAGTGGTACTGCAAGTGACATATTTCAAGTTAATTTAAAGAAAACATTTCCCAGCCAATGCGAAACATGTCATTACTCGCCTGTTCTAGTAAACACTTGTATTCCCCATAAGATAACAATTCTAAAACATCTTTTCTTAGACTACTGTGTATCTCCTGGAAATGTATGAATAAATTGAAAATTGGGTGTTACCATTCCCCTTGTCAATAGGACGTGACTCTATACACTCTGACACTGACCAATCAGTTCTGAAAGTGTCAGTGGGCGAGAACACACTCCTTCAACAAAGTGAATGTAACGCCCAGTTGTCAATTTCATACATTTCCAGGAGGAACAACAGAGGAACTATACTACACAGAGTTGCTCCAGAATTTTTATTTTGCGGAGAATACATGTATTTACTAAAGCAGACCACCACAAGGGCAAACAAGATTTTTAAATGAAGGGCTTCCGAGCATGTTGGTGTCCAAAAGCCCCCTCCCCCATTATATGGACTGTCCCAGAATTTATCGAGCATTGGTAGCCCTGGTTAACGCCTAACTTTTATGTTGGTTTGGGATGGTACAAGTGTATTGGAGGTGGTTTAGGGCAGGATAATGTTCCTATAATTTTTAGGTTAATAATCTAAATATGTACCAGGGACCACTAGAGGGAGCTCACTCCCATTCAACTCTATAATAAATGTATATAAAGTACTGTACACTATGCACCCCTAGTGGTGGCAGAAAGAACTTTTTCATTTAAGGCTTTGCTTGGAGCCTCTGTCGTAGATTCCGTCATACGACGGACTCCACGGCTGAACCCAACGGACCCATCTGGCGCCGATGATATCCGTCATATGATGGATCCAGCACTGGGTCCTGGTCTCCGTTATGTAAACCTGAACGCAGGTGTGCACAGAGCCTAACTCACTCTTATGAACAGAGGGGCTTTTCAGGTATAGGAACCCCTCCCCCGAATGCGCCCCTGTGTTATGAGAGCTAATAGGTCCTGTTTAAGGACTGTGAAATCCTTTTATTCATTCTTTTTAGACCCATGCTTCCCAAAATAATAGTGATATTTCCAACAAGTGCTATTAGTGCCAGTGATTATAAGAGGAAGATTTCCATTACCTAAACTATATTCAGGTGTTGGTGTAACATCCAGTTCTTCGCAGCCCACTGCAGTAAATGTGAAAAACATGTGGAAAATGTCAGAGACCGTGATAAAATAAGAATATTATAATATGACATGTTATGTAAATCTCCATCACTACACATAGTACTTCATCCTTTAAAATAAAGCTCCGCCTTTTGTAAATTAATTGGCTATATCAATCCACCATCTTTGTAAAATATCGTCACTACCATTTTATTTTGCTCTTTTCACGTATACTATATACAGTGTAGAAAAACATCTATAAAAATCAACAAGACATACATTTAAAAGATAACATGCTTGCTACCTGCAACCGCCACTAGAGGGAGCTTATGAGCTGACTGCATACTGTTATACAACAATATGCAGAAAGCTCCATCTAGTGGCGGCTGCAGGTAGCAAGCATGTTATCTTATAATGCATGAGCCTCTTGGGAAAATATATCTAATTTAAGGGCGGACAGTAAGTTGGTTCCGAGGGAAGGAGAAGTTTAAGCGCAACCGGCCAATCTTACAAAAAAATATCTGCACACAGTAAATGCCCTTTTACAAGGGCCAATGATCGGGCAAACGAGCGTTCATATGAGCGCTCGTTTCTAATCATTAGCCCGCGTAAAGAATGGGCGCAATTTCACCCTGTGGTAGAAAGCTCCTCCCAGTGATACCAGCTGATCGCCGGAGATTATAGCAGCTGGACCAGTGGTG
The DNA here is from genome assembly GCF_050947455.1 of Rhinoderma darwinii. Taxonomy (NCBI): domain Eukaryota; kingdom Metazoa; phylum Chordata; class Amphibia; order Anura; family Rhinodermatidae; genus Rhinoderma; species Rhinoderma darwinii. Next base: position 7,870,757 of record NC_134698.1, on the reverse strand, counting down.
ATTATCTGGTTTTAGTACGTATTTGCTATCAAGGACGTAGCCCATATAGAGGCTATGGGGCTCTTAGGGGGCGGGACCCTATAGGGCTCTTAGAGGGTTGGTCACCTTTGATATTGGGGCTAAGAACAGGTACAGGAGTACCCTCCCCATAGGAACTGCTGTGGAAGCAATCAAAGGGCCGGGGAGTTGGTCAAAGGGTCATGGATAGGGCCTGGGTGGCAAAACCTGGATACCATGGCATCTCCACAGAACAGAAATGTATAATTATCATCCTTGAGATTTGCGCTCCTAATCCATAAATGGTGATCAATTAAAAATATGGCATAAAATGTGACCCCCTCCCCTCGATGATGTCACCTGTTCTTGTTTGTGGCTAAAATAGAGAACTTAAAATTGCAGGGGATGTAATTGTGGTGTCCATGAGGCCTCGAGGTGTCCTACTTCATAACTAAATATGACTGAAATACATGAAATGCAGCTGTTGATGCTGGGAGGGGGAGGGGGGACGTGAAGGCTCATATCTGATTTCTTATATGTGCGTGTGAAGTCTAGAAATGAAAATTTGGTCTCGGAGAGCTTTATCTGGATCACCATTTGTAACCACAAACGATTATTTTTTTTAAATGTTTTTCAGATTCTCATCCATTATTTGCTTTTTGCTTCCCCTCCTTCCAGACTTTCTGCGGTTTCTTTGCTCCTGGTTCTTACTGCAGTGTCTTTGCTCCTTGTTTGTTCGCCCTTAGTTTATAATCATTCTGTCCTTATTGGAATTTAAACCAACTCCCTATTTACGGACTTCCTGCTGATCTTGTGATGAGCTTGTGCTTCTACACAGCAGCTCGTCTGATTAAGCAGAGCTGCAGTGTAAAGCATGGGGGAGAAGCCACCTGAGTCTTTGATGAGATAAGAGGTGGATGTCAGACTACCACAGACTCCCTCTAGGCAATGCAGATTAGCCACAGATAACAGCCCATAGACTTTGAGTGGAGCGGCAGCGGGTATATATAAACATATATATATAATGCCAAATAGTAGCTCTCAGTAAGCTCAATAAATGATAACAGTCAGTCAAGGATAGGAGACCTTAACTTATAGAAGTTAGTTAATGGTAACAGTCAGCAAGTGATAGCAGTCAGTTACCTAATAGCATTCAGTAAATAATATCAGTTAGTAAATTGTAACAGTCAGTAAACCATAATAGTCAGTAACTCATAGCAGTCAGTAAAGGAGAGCAGTCAGTAAATGGTAACAGTCAGTAAAGTACTGCAGTCAGTAAATAGTAACAATCAGTAAAGTATAGCAGTCAGTAACTCATATCATTCTGTAAAGGAGAGCAGTCAGTAAATGGTAACAGTCAGTAAAGTATTGTAGTCAGTAATTTGTAGCAGTTAACAACTCATAGCAATCAGTAAATGGTAAGTCAGTAAAGGATAGCAGCCAGTTAATGGTAATAGACAGAAAAAGATAGCAGTCAGTAACTTATATCAGTCAGTAAATGGTAACAGTCAGTAAATGGTAACAGTCAGTAAAGTATAGTAGTCAGTAACTTATAGCAGTCAGTAACTTATAGCAGTCAGTAAATGGTAACGGTCAGTAAAGTCTAGTAGTCAGTAACTTATAGCAGTCAGTAAGTCATAGCTGTCAGTAAAAGATATCAGTCTACAAAGGATAGCAGTTCCTAATTGATAGCAAAGGATAGCGGTCAGTAAAAGTTATCAATAATATAGAATAAATGTAAGTAACACCAGATAACCCTATAGAGGTCAGTAATTGATCGAAGTCAGTAAATCAATATTCTTACCTATATAGACCTGGAGAACCAGGGACGCTAGAAAGAGCTGAAACATTTGGCCGCTGAGCAGGACACAAGTCTTCTAGCTGGAGATATGAAGAGTGAGGACTATATAACTGAGCAGGAGACCTCTGAAACTTACCAGGGCTTCTTATAAAAGGAAACTGCCCCTTCTGGCCAAATATGTGATATCACCCAGGCTTAAAGGAGCAGACGTCACACACAATGATGAGAAATACATGGCATGATTGCATTGTACAATGGGGCAGGTTCATCGAAGCCATTATGCCAGTCTTATATGTTATTCAAGGGCATGAAGAAGTTGCTGTAAAGTCAGAGGCTCAAAGATAAACTGACTCAAAACCATTGTAATTATTAATTAGAGAATCTAAATATATTTGTACTGTTGCCTAGCAACAGGCGCATCTGGAAGTGGGTGACAACTCTGTTCGTTATTCCAGGGAACTGACTTTGTCCCCTGACAGTCTGGTGCACTGTATGATGGCCACAAGTGGGCGCTAGAAGGAGACATATCTTGCAGAGTTTCTTCTTTATTTCCAATTGTTTGTCCTGAATTTCTTGTACAGCTGTGCTGCATGGTATACTGCTAAAATACGATGTTGCCCGTTCTGCCCTCCATTGGAATTAATTTAAACTTTACGTGATTAAGTTTGTACTGGCAGCTTCCAGGGAGCATGTGGGCTGTCATGTGGGCATTCCCATCAGTGACTTCACCTTGAACCCTAATGCAAGGAGGCACAAGGACATTACTTTGGGGGTAACATATATGGAGTGAGGAGAAAGGACTTAGGGAAAAAGCAGGGAAGTGTTGTGCATACTTGTCTATAGGCTAGGTGACCTAGTGACCAGAGACAGAGCTCTGTAGGCAAGAAAATGGCTGATATGGTCATAATAACACACATCATGTGACTAGTTAACAATGAAAATGACAAAATCTGAAGCTAGGATGGAAATACTCTGATATCAGCTTATATTTTACATGATATAGAGCCCACAGATGTTATCCTAGGAGTTTAAGGATAACATTTGTGGGGGTTCATGAGCTGGGACCCTCACAATAAAACTGAAATCAATGGTATTTTATAGAAATCCGTCATCAGGGCTGCTTAATTTTGGTGGCACTTCTCTGCTCCATCTTCCGTTTCAGCTTTGGTGGGTGTCACAAAGTTTCATCCTCTGCTCCGTCTTAGATGAACTATTGTTGGAACCTCCTCTTCCTCCTGTACAGCCATGAACTTCCTGTTGCTGCTTCTCCTTTAAGTGCAAGTCCACTGGGTATATGTATACATTAATGTATTGCCCAGCACCATGGCCTCACGTCTTACAATGCAGTATTCTACCAATTGTCCATCATCTTCCCATACAGGCTGAAGAGGTTGGGATGCCTGTGCCTTTAAAGGAGTTGTCTGCATTAGAAAACACAATTTCAATTATACTATTAGGGAATTCTGAATAAATAGATTGGGGTCTCCTGTTCAGAATCCTTATCTATTAGCCTTTTTGAGAAAGTGTCTACAAAGAGTGCCTCTCGCTCTGGAGGACCCAGCATGTCCATGCATTGCACTTACAGCCCATTGATTTCAATGGGAAATGTGTAATGCTTCATTTATCCTGTGGAAGCACTGTAGGGAAAGGAACACTTGCTGCTGGTTACGCCTACAGATTGTGGCTGATTGCTGGGGGCCCCAGCAGTGGGACAACTTGCAATCAGCTTATCTCCAAAAGACCATTCTGACACAAGAGGAATTGTCCAAAGTGGACAATCTAATTCCAGTCAAAATAGATACATGTGAGAAGATGATATTGGTGGACCACCATTGATTTCCAGAATGGGAGGACTCTACAGAATGCTTATACCACTTTGGTAATGCTTAGAGATTGCTGTTAGGCTTTGTTCACATCTGCGTCAGGGCTCCGTTCCGACAGAGCTTTCTGTTGGAACGGAGCCCCGACTGAGACAAACGGAAATCATTGATTTCAATGGTGATGGATCCGGTGCCAATGGTTTCCATTTATCTCCATTGTGCAAGGGTTACGTCGTTTTGACGAAATGAATACCGTGGTGGAGTACGGTATTCATTCCGTCAAAACGAGAGGACCCTTGCACAACAGAGACAAACGGGAACCATTGGCACCAGATCCGTCACCATTGAAATAAATGGTGATGGAAACGGAAACCTATGGCTTCCGTTTGTGTCAGTCAAGACTCCGTTTGGGACTGAAAGCTCCGGCAGAACATCGGAATGGAGCCCTGACCCAGATGTGAACATAGCCTTACTGGAAATGTAACTCAACATTGTAGTCAAAGGTCTACTGATTTACATGGTCCATTCTTTACCATTGAGGAACCCTTGAAAAATTGATCCACTTCCAGGCAACCCCTGTAAGTGGATCCAGTATCTCTGAGCAGTGCCAAAGGGACATGAGCTCTCTGTTTATTATCCTTTGGAAGTCCACCGTCGATAGAAAAATATTTCACTTTGCACCTATGTGAAACAATAAAAAATATCCATGTCTTTGAGGAACTGAAAGAAGGAACTTAGAAAAAAAACAAGCTGGCATTTTACAGTGTACGACTAAAATGCACTCCTGTTGTTCCTTTTGCAAAAATAGCCGTCACAATAAAACAAGAAAAGACGATCTCTCTGTAACTAAAACAAACATAATTACAAAAAAAGGCTGTCCACCTGCCCCTAAACAGCACCACTCCTGTCCATGAGCTCTGCCTGATAATGCAGGGCATTTTTATTCAGTTTAATTGGGCACAACTGTAATACCAGAAATGGCCCATGGGCAAGAGTGGCGCTGTTTCTAGAAAAAAAGGCAACCCCTTTAAGCTTGAGCCATTCAAATATGAGGAGTGGTTATATATTAGGGACATCCCAGAGTCCTTATATGTTCTGAGTAAAGAATATGTTCTTTGGGTATCAATGTAGAGCTTTGCTCCAAAACCACATCTGGTCCAGCCAAACACAGCCCCATCGTCCCATGTCCCCGCCCTGATCACTATCTATTATGCCCAGGCTTATAGGTGCTAAATTTTTGGCACCATAATCCCTACCGCAGAGAAATTTTGTAGCTTCTTCTTGTTATTTAGATGACACCATATAGCTCTACCACTTCTTGGAGTTCCTCCTGGTGGCTTCCATGTTGGCCGAGTTTTTATTATTTACTAGGCTTTTTACCAAATTTTTTTTTTAGGGTTCCTTTGACATCCTTATTTCTTATACTGTAGATGATCGGATTCAACATTGGAGTCACCACTGTGTAGAGTATTGAGATAACCCGGTCCCGAACTGGGGAATAGCTGTGCCGAGGACGTAAGTACATGAACATAATAGTTCCATAGTATAGAGAAACCACGGTTAAGTGTGAAGCACAGGTGGAGAACGCCTTGTTCCTCCCTTTGGTAGAACGGATCTTCAAGATGGTGGTGATGATACGAAAATAAGAAACTAAAGTCAACAAAAAGGAGCAAAGTGCTATTACCCCCCCTGAGATGTACACAGCCACCTCATTGAATAAGGTATCTCGGCAGGAGAGCATGAAGAGTGGTGGCATCTCACAGAAGAAGTGGTTGACATGGTGGGACTTGCAATACGGCAACTGAAAGGTGAAGGCAGCGTGGATGATGGAGTTTAGGAAGCTCATGGTCCAGGAAAAAGCAGCCAGGCATGCACATAGTTTCTTATTCATGATGATCTGGTATCTCAAGGGGTTGCAGATGGCCACGTATCGGTCATAGGCCATCCGCCAATGTTATACATTCCGCAGCTCCCAAAGCTAAGGAGAAATACATCTGAGAGGCACATCCTAAGAAGGAAATGCTTTTGTCTTGAGACAATGTATTCACGAGTATTTTGGGCACGATGGTGGAGGAAAAACAGATGTCAATGAATGCGACATTGCTGAGGAAGAAGTACATGGGGGTGTGCAGATGGCTGCTGACTCTTACCACCACAATTAATAGGACATTTCCTGACAGTGTGATGGTATATATACTCAAGAATAGCAGGAAGTATATTGCCTGAAGATGTGGGCTGCTGGACAGACCAAGAAGGATGAATGACCTCACAGTTGTTTGGTTGAGCTGTTCCATTACACGTCTCAATATGTACCTAAATAGAGAAAAGGACGTCAATAGTAATGATGTGTGCGCTCCAGGGAACCCACCAGTGTCCATCGCCGGCCCCTACATGGACTTGTTTCAGGCACTTCACCCAAATAAGAATGGACCACGTGACAATACCAGGTGAAAAGTGATTTTTATGGATGATCGATCATCAGAGTGGTGATAGATTAGGAGATTATTGTACTACATTTCATTCATTTTATTGGAAAGTAACCGATCATATGCAACCCTTCCATCGGTGGCTGGGACAGGATACCATATGGTTTGTACTCAGGTACTACTCTATCTATCTATCTATCTATCTATCTATCTATCTATCTATCTATCTATCTATCTATCTATCTATCTATCTATCTATCTCCAGATATGATATGGCTTGTTCTCAGATACTATGACACGTTAGTGGGACAAACCATTAAAGAAGTAGCATGAGATTAAAGAGAAAAATGTTTGCTCCCCCCCCCCCCCCCCAGTAAAAGTGCAATCTTTTCAGAGGCATAGAGGTGCAGAGGTAGCAATTCCTCAGCCAAGTTACCAGCCATCCATCCCTGCTGTACAGTTTTCCAATAGGAAGATTGACAGAAAGTCCAGAAAACTCCCTTCAAAATATGCCAAGTATCTCCAATGCTGAGAACCTCCAGGGACCTCGTTTGTATACATTGATGTGACTTTCACTTTTATTAGCCGCCTAGTTTAGATTCTGTGGCCCTTTAAAAACATTTCTGAAGTAATAGCCGAAAAATCCCCAGATATTTAGTGCCAGGGATCGTTCACGCATTTCACTAATATTTCTTCATTTCACTTCCTCTCGGAGAATGTTGTCAGACAGTTGTAACATTACCAAGTCTGACTAGGCACAAACTCTTTCTTCTAGGGGAAGTCCATTTTTCCTGTGCCCCCCCTCGTCCTCTCGCTTTTAATATAAAACACATTGTGTGGGACATCACATGATTCTGCTGGTGACCTGCAGACATTTACAAAACTTCTAACCAGCCCAAAACACAGAAAATTGCGAGGAAATAGTCTATAAAGCTGGGTGGCATCCACTAATGGCAGCCAAGACAGCGCCCATGTCGCCCAGCTTTCCATGGAGCCTGAATGGAATATAAACCTGCACATTGGGGTCGGTAACTTATGTAAAGTCCCCCCCCCCCCCCCATTCTCCCATCATGCAAATAATTGTATTAAAGACATAAAACATGAGACGAACGTCAAAGGTCTGATGAGTTGCCCAACTCAAGTTTTGCCAAAGTTTGCGCAGGTAAAATCTACAGCGGATTACAGTAGCCGCCAAGTGGATGAGATTTTACCAATTTTTTCCCATGGAAATTGACTTGCGGTGCAAATTTTAAAATCTGCAGCACGTTGATTTCTGTTGCAGAAAGGGCATAGATTTGTTGTAAATTTCTCCCTGTAAATTAAATAGGGATGGAAAAATCGGCAATGAAATGCACAACTAATGTAATGTTGCAGATTTTGCTTTGGATTAAATGCGGATTCGCACCAAAATTCGCAGCTGCAGATTTCAAAACATTTGACTTTTTTTCTTTTCAGATTCTGCAGGAAAATCCGCAATGGCAAATCTGCATCAAATCCCTAAGATTTCCCTGCAGATTTGCTACAGAATTATTCGCAACTAATTATCTATCTATCTATCTATCTATCTATCTATCTATCTATCTATCTATCTATCTATCTATCTATCTATCTATCTATCTATCTATCTCATATCTATCTATCTATCTATCTATCTCATATCTATCTATCTATCTCATATCTATCTATCTATCTATCTATCTCATATCTATCTATCTATCTATCTATCTATCTATCTATCTATCTATCTATCTATCTATCTATCTATCTATCTATCTATCTCATATCTATCTATCTATCTATCTATCTATCTCATATCTATCTATCTATCTATCTATCTATCTATCTATCTATCTATCTATCTATCTATCTATCTATCTATCTATCTATCTATCTATCTATCTATCTATCTATCTATCTATCTATCTATCTAATATAAAACGTGTATGCAGGTGCAAGAATACCTTTGACTGCAAATATACAGCAGACAAAAAATGTCAACAGCACACTGAGAACATTAATGTAACCTAAACAGCTAAATATAAATAAATATGCATTACTGCTAAATCTACTTATAATAGGTAGGTTCTTAGCGCACATTTTGATCAAAAAGTGTTTGCCCACCTGCCACGACAAGGCGACCCCTGTGAGGTGGGGACCTACGCTGCACATACACCCGGAACTGGCACTAAGCCTACATATATCTGGGGATGGTAGGAACTAGCATTCAACTAATTAAAATCCCACCGGGCAGAATGGGAGGAGTGCAAGAACAAAAATGGAGGCAGTCACCAACCCCACATATAGGAATCACATAAACACAACAAAAGTATGAACAACACATTCCAACAAAATGACACAAAACGTGTATACAGGTGCAAGAACGCCTGTGACTGCAAATATACAGCACACAAAAAATGGTGACAGCACACTGCGAACACCAATGTAACCTAAACCACTAAATATAAATAAATATGCATTACTGCTAAATCTACTTATAATAGGGAGGTTCTTAGCGCACATTTTGATCAAAAAGTGTTTGCCCACCTGCCACGACAAGGCGACCTCCATTAGTTGATTGCTGGTTCCTACCATCCCCAGATATATATGTAGGCTTAGTCCCAGTTCCGGGTGTATGTGCAGAGTAGGTCTCCACCTATGGAGGTCGCCTTGTCGTGGCAGGTGGGCAAACACTTTTTGATCAAAATGTGCGCTAAGAACCTCCCTATTATAAGTAGATTTAGCAGTAATGCATATTTATTTATATTTAGTGGTTTAAGTGACATTAGTGTTCGCAGTGTGCGGTCGCCATTTTTTGTCATCTATCTATCTATCTATCTATCTATCTATCTATCTATCTATCTATATCTATTTTATCTTTCTTTTTCATATCTATATATCTATCTATTCCATATCTAAATATATAGCGCAGATCTACTATCCGGTTGCATATTTTGTATGAGTTATTTACTTGTTAGGGTATGTTCACATGCACTAATTACGGACGTAATTCGGGCGTTTTTGCCCCGAATTACGTCCGAAAATAGCGCCTCAATAGCGTTGACAAACATCTGCCCATTGAAAGCAATGGGCAGACGTTTGTCTGTTCACACGAGGCGTATATTTACGCGCCGCTGTCAAATGACGGCGCGTAAATAGACGCCCGCGTCAAAGAAGTGATCGGTCACTTCTTTGGCCGTAATTGGAGCCGCTATTCATTGACTCCAATGAATAGCAGCGCCAATTACGTCCGTAATGGACGCGGCGTTCAAGCGCCTGCACATGCCGTCACGGCTGAAATTACGGGGATGTTTTCAGGCGGAAACATCCCCGTAATTTCAGCCGTTACGGACGCTGTCGTGTGAACATACCCTTAGTGTCTTGCTCAAGAATATTTGATAACCCCGTATCTATCAGGTCCCATGAATGCTAATTCTATCTATCCTTTTGATCATATCTACCGGATTTAAACATGCATTTCATGGTCTAAACTTACATATAAACATAAGATTCCTTATTCCTCTGATTCATCCATGACTGAGTTCTCCATATTGGAATAATCATCACAGAGTCTCTGCAATGGCCGAGGCAAAATCACCAATCTAATAATCTGCCCCTTTAAATACTATAGTACAGTTGGCGTCTTTGGCTGGTGTTGTTTAATGGGGTTTAGGTCCTCCCAAGTCCATTAAATGTCTATGCTGCAGAACTCTCTTATTCCTCCTAATTGGAGTCTCTGCGGAATGACTTCTACTATCTCAAGATGATCTGATTTACTGCAATTATTCTTGTCTTTGAGTCCAACTTAATTTTACTGTCTGTGTTGTTTTATTTGAATTTGGGGACCTAATGGTCTGATGTTATTCATATATCAGGAAGATCATCGTGAGCAATGCTCAAGGTCGCATTAGTGCCACTCATAGTGCCCCATTTATTGTCAGCCCCAGTGCCCCAATCAAGGCCAGTAAGTGACAGTCCCAATGCAATATTAGGGCCAACCACTGTGCCGACATGAGTACCAGCCATAGTAATAACTCACCTGCTCATGGACTGCTCACACTCCCTGACACACAGGATGTTACATGTCAGCAGCCAGAGGGGGCTACTGGGCAGAAGAACAACAATGCCATCAAGTGACATCACTCAGTCTGTTCTCACAAGAAGGATGTAGCTGTCTTTTGACAACTGCATCAAATTGTCTGATGAGTGAGCTACTATTGATGAAATTGGGGAGGTGGGGCATTGTGTTGCGCTATCTAGGTAGGGAAGGCGCTAAACCATAAACCTCTGTATCGTGGGTTCATTGGATTGGAAATTGCTGGGAGGAGCAAATGCTTATGAAGCAAGCAATACTGCCATTTGCGCCACCCACTCCTTTCAGTACCTCAAAATAGCACCTAGGGTGGTAGTCACCCTATAGTCTTTTGGATTATCACATCTAGTGCTAGATCAGCAATAATGAAATAATTTTTTTCTTAAAAATGAACAACGTGATCTCACCAGAGGGAACCTTGCTTTGCGCTTTACTTCAGTGTCAGTCATATGTGTGTATGTGCGGAAATGGATAAAATTGAGACAGGATTTACGGCCGTGGGAAGAGTAGTGGTTTTCAGAGGTGTTACTTGAAGCTCTTTTGTCCCAAGTCGAAAACTGTGGCCTTCATTTATCATATGGAATTTATAGTACTGCTCTTCTGATATTGGGCTAAGGGACTTTAAAGGGGTTGTCCAGGCACGAACAATTGATGATCTATCCACAGGATAGGTCATCAGTATATAATCGGTGGGGGTCCGACTCACAGACCCTGCACTGATCAGCTGCTCCAACTGCCTCTGGGCACCGTATGTTATGCAGTGTATGCAGTATTCGGAGCCGGAAGCAGATGGCTCCATACACTGCACAGCGGCCGTGATGCAGAACAGCAACTCTGATCTTATTCACTTGAAAAGGAGCAGAGCTGAAGTACTGCAGCTCGGCCGCTATCCTGTGACCGAGGCCATCTGCTTCCGACATGGACATCGGGTGCCCGGAGGCAGCCGGAGTAGCTGATCGGTACAAGGTTTCCGGGTGTCGGACCCCCGCCAATCATATATTGATGACCTATCCTGTGGATAGGTCATCAGTTGTCTATGCCTGGACAACCCCTTTAAGGCCCCCCGCAGAATCCAGGACTTGGGTGCGACCTCAACCTCTGCACCCTTTTTATCTACGCTTCTGGTGGCTATTGTTTTATGAACCGTACTGGTCCATTTTTAATTTCACAATAACACATACAACATTGGTACAGCTTTCAGCCGCATCTAGGCTAGGGGCATAGCTATAGGGAGGGAAGACGCAACAGTCGCATTCGGGCCCTAGTACCTAAGGAGGCCCAAAGATTCCTCTGCCAAATAAGTAGAAACTAGTATTACAAATGGCACAAGTTGGATGGGGGCCAATATTGGGGCTCATAGAAGTTACTCCTGAATTCTCAGGTTTGAATTGGCGACATATTTTCCCAGATAGACTTTGAAAGTGAATGGTTTCACTTCCTGAGAATCCACGGTGGAGACATATTCTTACTTGCACAGTCATCATTACTGGATGTGTTATGTTCCCCTGTAGATTTTTTGCAGGGAATTTCCCTAATCCCCATTATCAGCTCATGTAAAAAAAAATTATTTAGATCTTAAGTTTAAAAGAAATTTCCCTTTGATTACACAGGAACATTTTAAGTGATTGTCATTGTTCAGCTTCCTTCCGGGCCACAAGCCAATGTACCACTCAGGACTGGAAGATTTACGGTTCATGTAAGATATCAACAAGCTGTAGGACTTTTCCTGGAAATCGTATCATTCGTTTTGTATTATTATGACATGAAAATGTTTACTTGTATTTACAAGAATGTGATCCTCGTATAAAAGCAACATATGGGGCAAATGACCAAAAAACACTCCAAAAATTCACTTTTCATGGTTTTGTATTTAGTCCTGATATTCTCAACCTTGATGGAAGTAATTCAATCATCTTATAGCTTAGGTAGGTCTTCTAGTTTTATATCTACCTTCCCCTTCACTTGAGAGTAATCTTATAGAAATTGCAACCTTCTAGACACCACAAATGGGCCAGAAATTTGTCCCCTTAACCCACAAAATAGCAGTTGCCACTTCTGAACAGTTTTTTTCCAAGCTGCTCCAGACTGGGTAGGATAGTATGTGGTTGGAAATAGTGGATGGGACTGCTTTGTGGGGGGCACATTATTTTTATTGGGGTTTTTAATGGGTCGCATGTATTCATTCTGTACATAAAGTGTAGTTTATGTCAACCAGCAGCCGATTGGTTAAAACTGTTAAAAACATTTCTTTATACCAGTTTTTATACATGAACGTAAGAGGTTTCCAAAAATTTCAGGTCACGCTGTGGAAGTATCTCGATATGCAAGGACAATGTATCAGAAGAGAAACCCCTGTGGCTGCTCTTGGGCCTGAGGAGATAGAAGTACCAGCGGAGGTTGTGCCCCAACTCGGGTTCCCATGGATCGTGGCCTAAGGTTGGATGGTGCCCTCTGCAGTATCTTCTGCCACCATATGGAGTAGCATATATAGTGCCCAAATAACTTAATCCTACGGAGTACTAACATACAATATAGTGCCTGATCACCACCACAATACGCCCAAATAACACTGGCAGGCAGTCGCCTTCATGACACAACCCAATCAATAAAATAAGGATTTAACTGTATCCCGTGTAGCCGCTTTTCCATAAGTGGCACCCCCTTCAGTAGGGACAAGTCATGCAGCCTGTGTGACCAGAAAGGTCACACACCCTAAAGGCCCTTATGGTGTGACCCTTCCTTTCTCCACAGGTTTTGCATTTAGCCAACAAAGAAGTGGTAGACCATCCTAGGATCTACTACACCAATCTCTACTACAATGGAAGGAAAGGAGGGTCGGGTCAATATTTTCTTATAGAGCCCCCTTTTCTCAATATACATCCCCATTGGTACCTCAAAAATGGTTTAAAAAAATCAGATAAATTATTTCTTATATCTGCAGTTCTTTTTAGATGTCATTTTGCTATAGTTTCTTCGGACCAGAGATCATGTTGGCCAGGAGCAGCGCTGTAACACGCTCAACCGGTTATATCTAATATTATTGATATTATGCATGGAAACGGGGCATAAAATCACTACTTGGGTCTGTTGATAGGATGACTCACCAAGAGGACTACTATAAAGTCTGAATGTCTAGTAATCGCTTCTCTTATTTCTAGGTTAGACAAGATGATGGCAAGTTGGAAAAATTCCAAATGCCTAATATTTAATATCTAAATCTGGAAGAAGTCAGAACACGTAATTAACGGCTTCCTATAGTAAATTCTTATTATTATTATCCTATTTTTGCGCTTAAGAACATAAAAATTGTACATATAGTTCCTATTGCAACTTTGAAGTTTGTCTTAAAGTTGTCTGTATTGTAAGGGTTTGTTCTTCTTTATTTATTCTGTGTGTAATGGGCAGACATTGTAGTGCCTCCATTGTTACAATAAACTGGAATTCCCCAAATATTAAGGTGTAGTTTGCAGCAAGCTGAAATGCGTTGGCTTTGATCTTCAAATAGTTTAACTGACCCATAGGATTTATGAAAATCACTTTCCATATGATCTTAATGAGGACCTGTCACTAGGTCATATAAGTTGAACTGGTTAACTGGCCTGAATAGTTCTCTGTCCCTGATTCCAGTGCTGTTTTTCTTTTTTTCCTGGACCCTCCTGTTCCTGAGGTAGGGCCCACTGTTGTGTTGGCTCCCTATCTGCTAATTTGCTGTAGTTGGCCAATAGGGTGGGGCTAACTCCCCTGCATCTGATGCTAACCAATCAACACGAGGCAGCTTGTGGGTAGTTCATGCCCTTTTGGCTAACTACAGCAAATTAGCATATAGGGAACCAACACAACAGTGGGCCATATCTCTAGAACGGGAGGGCCCAGGAAAAAAAAAAAACAACGCTGGAATCAGGGAGGCAGCGGTATTCAGGTAAAAAAAAAAACAGTTCAACTTAAATGATCGAGTATATGTATAACTTGGAGAAGAAAGATTGCACCGCACTCACCTCTTTCCAAAGGTGCTTTTATTTCAACAGCTAGAAGCGGGTACAACATGGGAGAAACGGACAAGACAACTGGCCTACGCCGTTTCACATCCTCCAGTCCTCTTGAGAAAGCGTCTGGAGGATGTGAAACGGCGTAGGCCAGTTGTCTTGTCTGTGTCTCCCGTGTTGTGCCCGCCTCTATCTGTTGAAATAAAAGCACCTTTGGAAAGAGGCGAGTGCCGTGCAATCTTTCTTCTCCAAGTTATATATCTGCCTACATCTCTCTAGTACGAGCACCATCGACGATTGGTGATGGTACCACAAGTCCCAGCGTATACGTGGTCCTGGAAAAGCCTAAAGTGAAGGTAGTGCCAACCATTTGTTTATTCTAATTTTTTTTTTAAGTTAAATGATCGAGTGACAGGTCCTCTTTAGGGAATATAGAACATGGTCATATTATCTAATATTAGTAAACAGCACCTGCAGATCTTCAGGCCTTTATAAAACACATGCTCGTACAGTGCGATTTCTAGGGATCTTTTTGGAACACATTTGTCCATACAGCACTATAGACTGTATTAGTTTATTATTATTATTATTATTTTCCTTTAAAAACCTTAACATTTATATATTAAATGGGGGGGGGGGGGGTACGACTTTAATTTTTGCCTAAGGGTAGGGGCGAAGTTGTAGAGATTGAGGTCGCAACGGAACCATGGTGCCTGAGGGGGTGCAAACCCCTCTGCCATATGAGAAAACACCAGTATTATAAAAGGCATAGTAGATGAGGGGTCGCGTAACAGATTTTGCATTGGAGCCTTGGATCTTTAATTTACACCTCTTCCTAAGGCCTCATTCATATGGCTCATTTATGATTCTTTCCAAAGTTCTATATACATTTGTTTCATCATATTTAATTTACAAAAACATTTCTTAAATCTGGCATCAATGAGACCTGATAGGTTCAGGATTATCAAATATTCAGAAATTTCAGAGGGTCATGTAAGATTTTATATATATATATATATATATACACACACGCACACACACACACACATGGGCAGGAAGGTGTTAAAAGCAGGATGCGCTGTTCAATTTGAATTATGTCTGAGAAATTGTACTCACTAATGCATTTGAAATATTTTAAAGCGCTCTCTAGTGGTAGAAGTATAGAATGCAGCAGTTTAAATTTTCTGCTTTGCAAAACACAAGTGACACGTTTCCTTTTTGGCACATAAATTATTTACTGGTAGATTATACAGAATGTTCACAATTCATTCCAAGAAAGAAAAAAACCAACATCTGTTTTTCTTAAAGGGTAACTATCATTTCCTTTTTTTATTTTTTTTAATAATGTATATAGGGCAGTCGATTTCAAGAAATAATGCAATATACTTTTATTAACCAATTCAGCCTCCCCTCATTGGAAAACTCTTCCAGAACGGCTGCCCCTGTCCTCAGCTACCGGAAGTTTCTAGGGAAAATTCATGTTCAGCGCCGTACACGCTGAATGTGGGACACTTCATGCTCCTGAAACCCGATGCACACAATGTCTCAGTGCGTTGGGTATTTCTAGAACAGACTGTTTCAGTCTGTTCCTAATAACCAGCCCCACTGATCTTATCTCCCTGCTTTCCCTGCCAGACACTTTTATAAATTGTAATGATAGGGAAACAGACAAGTGAGCCCTAATCTACCACTCAGTCCCTGCCTACTTGCAACGACCCGCCCTAGGCGACGGGGTACAACTGGGCGACGGTCCCTACACTCAATAAGTGCACAACAGACAATAGACAAGGAAACACAGAACAAAGGGAAACGGGGCAGTTGCCCACGGCAACACCGTCAGCAACAAGAGTAGTAAACGAGCCGAGTCAAACCAGGAGAGTACGAAGTGCCAAACGCAGAGCAGGAGAGTACTCAGTAAGCCAGGGTCAATACGAAGCAGGGACAAGTAGTTCAAGGAGCTGCAGCAGGGCCAGGAAACCAACAGAGAAGAATCACAAGCAAGGAGGAACAGGAAAGGCAGGTATAAATAGACAGAGGGCGGGAGCTAGCTCCGTCTGGCCAGGCTGTGATAGGCTCTCCCACTCCTAAGCCTGCCATCCTGAGTAGTGGAAGATGGAGTCAGTCTCACAGACATAGAATCAGGTGCAGACTGATTACCTATGGGCGTGGATACAGAAGCTGTGCATGGCAGATCCTTAACAGTACCCACCCCTTTTATGAGGGGCCACCGGACCCTTTCTAGATGGACCTGGTTTATTGGGGAAACGAAGGTGGAACCTCCTGACCAATACCCCAGCGTGAACATCCCGGGCGGGTACCCAAGTCCTCTCCTCAGGCCCGTATCCTCTCCAATGGACCAGGTACTGGAGGGAGCCTTGGACCATCTTGCTGTCCACAATCTTGGCCACCTCGAATTCTACCCCCTCAGGGGTGAGAACGGGGACAGGAGGTTTCCTCGAGGGAACCAAGGACGGGGAGAAGCGTTTAAGGAGGGAGGCATGAAACACGTCGTGTACTCGAAAAGATGGGGGCAACTCCAGTCGGAAGGAGACAGGATTGAGGACTTCAATGACCTTGTACGGCCCTATAAACCGGGGAGCAAACTTCTTGGACGGGACTTTAAGGCGCAAGTTCTTTGACGATAGCCACACCAGATCCCCGACCATAAACAAGGGGTTAGCAGAACGTCTTCGATCAGCCTGAGTTTTTTGTACGCTCTGGGACGCCTCTAGGTTCTTCTGAACCTGGGCCCAGACTGTGCACAATTACCCGATGAACGACCTCTACCTCGGGATTGTTGGAACTACCAGGTGAAACGAAGGAGAAACGTGGATTAAACCCAAAATTACAGAAAAAGGGGGAGACCCCTGACGAGTTACTGACCCGGTTATTAAGGGAAAATTCGGCGAGGGGAATGAATGAGACCCAATCATATTGACAGTCAGAGATAAAACACCTTAAATATTGTTCTAGAGACTGATTAGTCCTCTCGGTTTGGCCATTAGTTTCAGGATGGAAGGCAGAGGAGAAGGACAGATCAATCTCCAACTTTTTACAGAAGGCTCTCCAAAACAAAGAAACAAATTGTACCCCTCTGTCAGAAACAATATTGACAGGGAGCCCATGGAGACGCAGGATGTGTTTGGCAAACAAGGTAGCTAACGTCTTATAATTGGGTAGTTTTTTGAGGGGCACAAAGTGGCACATCTTACTAAAGCGGTCTACTACAACCCACACCACCGACTTGCCTTGAGATGGAGGCAAATCGGTGATAAAATCCATTGAGATACGGGTCCAAGGTCTCTGGGGAATGGGCAAAGAACGTAGTAAGCCTGCTGGTCGGGACCTGGGAGTCTTGGACCTAGCACAGACCTCACAAGCGGCGACGTAGGCCTTAACGTCTTTAGGCAACCCAGGCCACCAATAGTTTCTGGCAATGAAGTGCTTGGTACCCAGGATGCCTGGATGACCAGATAGTGCGGAGTCATGATTTTCCCTAAGTACCCTTAGCCGGAATTGCAGGGGAACAAACAGCTTGTTCTCAGGAAGGTTCCCGGGAGCTGAACCTTGATCAGCAGCAATTTCAGAGACTAAATCAGACTCAATAGAGGAAATGATTATACCTGGAGGCAAAATACAAGCAGGATCTTCCTCCGAAGGAGGGCTGGCCATGAAGGTACGCGACAGTGCATCGGCCTTAATATTTTTAGACCCAGCCCTATAGGTAACCAAAAAGTTGAATCTGGTAAAAAATAGCGCCCATCGAGCTTGTCTCGGGTTTAGCCTCCGGGCAGATTCTAGGAAAACCAGATTCTTGTGGTCGGTAAGGACCGTTACCTGGTGCCTAGCCCCCTCCAGGAAGTGGCGCCACTCTTCAAATGCCCATTTAATGGCTAAGAATTCCCGGTTGCCAATATCATAGTTACTCTCAGTGGGAGAAAACTTCCTGGAGAAGTAGGCACAGGGACGGAGATGGGTGAGGGACCTGGTACCCTGGGACAAGACAGCCCCCACTCACACCTCGGACGCGTCAACCTCCACGATAAATGGCTCCATTTGGTTGGGCTGAACCAACACCGGGGCCGAGATAAAGCACTTCTTAAGGACCTCAAAAGCCTGTACAGCCTCAGGAGGCCAGCGGAGGAGATCAGCACCCTTGCGAGTGAGGTCCGTAAGAGGCTTAGCGATGACCGAGAAGTTAGCAATAAATCTCCTGTAATAATTAGCGAACCCCAAGAAGCACTGTAACGCCTTCAGGGAGGCAGGTTGGACCCATTCCGCCACAGCCTGGACCTTGGCGGGGTCCATGCGGAATTCATGAGGAGTGAGGATTTGACCCAAAAATTGTATCTCCTGCACCCCAAACACACATTTTTCGGTCTTCGCAAACAGTTTGTTTTCCCGAAGGACCTGGAGCACCTTCCTGACATGCTCAATGTGGGAGGACCAGTCCTTGGAAAACACAAGTATGTCATCAAGGTACACTACAAGAAATACCCCCAGGTAATCTCTTAAAATCTCATTTATGAAATTCTGGAAGACCGCGGGAGCATTACACAACCCAAAGGGCATGACGAGGTATTCGAAATGACCTTCGGGCGTGTTAAACGCAGTCTTCCACTCATCCCCCTCTTTGATGCGGATAAGGTTATACGCCCCCCGTAGATCAAACTTAGAGAACCATTGGGCAGGGGGAACCTGATTAAAGAGATCAGGAATCAAAGGAAGTGGATACTGGTTCCTTACAGTGACCTTATTCAAGTTACGGTAGTCAATGCATGGCCTAAGACCACCATCCTTCTTCCCTACGAAGAAGAAGCCAGCACCTACCGGAGAAGTCAAATCCTGGATATACTCTCTCATGGCTTCACGTTCGGGACAAGAGAGATTAAATATCCTACCCTTAGGGAGCTTAGCTCCTGGTACCAAATTGATAGCGCAATCGTATTCTCTATGAGGAGGTAACACTTCGGAGGCCTCCTTAGAGAAAACATCAGCGAAGTCCTGAACAAACTCAGGTAGCGTGTTCACCTCCTCAGGGGGAGAAATAGAATTAACAGAAAAACATGACGTAAGCATTCATTACCCCATTTGGTAAGATCCCCAGTATTCCAGTCAAACGTGGGATTATGCAACTGCAACCAGGGAAGGCCTAAAACCAAATCGGACCATAATCCCTGAATCAACAGTACAGAGTAGGGATGCACGGTGCATCGAAACTTCGATACTGTTTCGATACTGTGCATCCCTAAACGGTTCGATACCGCTATTTCCTGTATTTCGATACTGAGCTGCGCAGCCGCACAGCTCAGTATAGTAATACATGAATGTATGGGAGCGCGGCTGCGGCTGTGTAATTCAGCCACAGCTCCGCTCCTGTGTAATTCAGCCACAGCCCCGCTCCTGAGTCATGATAAGTTTGCGGGGTCAGGATGATGTGATTCGGCCGGCGCTGCACTAATGAGCGGCGGCACTAGAGACAGAACATGGCGGGCGCACTGCAAAACACTCCCATGTTCTGTCTTCAGTGCCTGAACTGCCGCTCATTAGTGCAGCGCCGGCCGCACCTCCTCATGCTGACTGCGCGCGCACTTCCTGTCAGGAGCGGGGCAATGGCTGTATTACACAGCCGCAGCCCCGCTCTATAACGGCGGAGATCTGAGAAACCTCTCATCTCCGCCGTTATTCCCGTGAATGCTGCGATCACTGCTGACTGCAGCATTGAGGGGAAAGTGAGAAGGGGGGATGCCCCTGGATCGCGTCACAGGGAATTCCTGTGACGCGATCGAGGGACATACCATATATCGGCAGACAGTCCAGGGTCTATTGACGGACCCCAGGGCTGTCTTACCATATTTCATGTTGTTAGGACATACCCAAGTATGTCCTAACAACTGCCTGTGTGCTATTCGTCCACAGGCTAATGTACTGGCACATATCTGATATATGTCAGTACATTAAAGTTTAAAAATAAAGTAAAAACAAAGTATTGTTAAATTTAAAAAAAAATACACATTCACCTTTTTTACAATAAACATTAAAATAAGTCTCAATACATAAAATATTCACACATTCAGTGATGGCGCGCACAACAATTTTTTTGCATCATTTATGAGGTGTACGCTGTAAAAAAAGAAATAAACACGGCTTTCATTCACTTACTAATGTGAGGCGCAAGGTGCGATGAATTTAACCTCCATGTTCCTCACATTAATAGTAATTAACCCCATCATGTACCTCACACATTAACCCATTATGACTGAGAAACATGATGGGATTAATTACTATTAATGTGAGGTGCGTTCAAAATTCATCACACATCGCGCCTCACATCAGAAAACGGAAGAATTTTTTTTTTTTATTACTGTTGGCAAAAGTATCGAAATTGGTATCGAAATCGCAATACTAAACCAAGTATCGGTATCGAAGTCCAAATTCTGGTATCGTGACATCCCTAGTACAGAGTACTGCTCCAAATGCATGGAGCCAAAAAGGAGTTCAAAAACACGGCTATGCTGTGTAAAATAACCATTAGCAAGAGGAGTGGAGTCGATACCCACTACCGGGACAGGTTTAGGCAAATGAATCAAAGGCATAGCTAGAGACATAGCAAATTCCACAGACATGATATTAGCAGATGACCCTGAATCCACGAAGGCACGGCCGGTAGCAGACCTACCACCAAAAGAGACCTGAAAGGGAAGCAAGATTTTATTACGTTTCATATATACGGGAAATACCTGTGCGCCCAAGTGACCTCCCCGATGATCACTTAGGCGCGGAAGTTTTCCGGCTGCTTATTCTTACGCTTAGGACAGGTGTTCACTTGATGCTTGTCATCCCCACAATAGAAGCAGAGACCATTCTTCCTGCGGAACTCTCTACATTGTTGGGGGGACACGGAGGCCCCGAGTTGCATAGGTACCTCCGAGTCTTCCGTGGAAGAACGAAGCAACGGAACCTCGGGAGGCATCATGGGGGAGTCAGAGGAGAAAACACATAAACGTTCACGTTCACCGCTAAAGCCATAACCTGGTCTAGGGAGTCAGAAGAGGGATAGCTAACTAGCAGGTCTTTCAGGGCGTTCGACAGACCCAACCTAAACTGGCACCTTAAGGCAGTTACGCACCACTTCCTAAAGTCAGAGCAATACTCCTCAACAGGTCTCTTACCCTGACGTAAGGTCACCAGCTGACTCTCGGCAAAGGCAGTCCTGTCAGTCTCGTCATAAATGAGTCCGAGAGCAGAAAAGAAAAGATCAACGGAGGAAAGTTCAGGAGCCAAGGAGAAGGCCCATTCTTGGGGCCCTTCCTGGAGCCGGGACATAATTATACCCACCCGCTGGCTCTCAGAACCTGAGGAGTGGGGCTTTAAACGAAAATAGAGCCTAAAACTCTCCCGAAAGGAGAGAAAAGTCTTCCGGTCCCCTGAGAACCGGTCAGGCAACTTGAGGTGGGGTTCAAGAGGTGAGGTGAGGGGTACTACCATGGTAGCATCAGGCTGGTTGACCCTCTGAGCCAGGGCCTGGACCTGTAGGGAGAGACCCTGCATTTGCTGAACCAGGGTCTCAAGGGGGTCCATAGTGGTGTGAGGGACCAGGGTAGAGTAGGTATATGGGCTTGTGATTATGTAATGACAGGGATAGGGAAACAGACAAGTGAGCCCTAATCTACCCGCCACTCAGTCCCTGCCTACTTGCAACGACCCGCCCTAGGCGACGGGGTACAACTGGGCGACGGTCCCTACACTCAATAAGTGCACGACAGACAACAGACAAGGAAACACAGAACAAAGGGAAACGGGGCAGTTGCCCACGGCAACACCGTGAGCAACAAGAGTAGTAAACGAGCCGAGTCAAACCAGGAGAGTACGAGGTGCCAAACGCAGAGCAGGAGAGTAGTGAACAAGCCGAGTCAAACCAGGAGTGTACGAGGTACCAAACGCAGAGCAGAAGAGTAGTCAGTAAGCCAGGGTCAATACGAAGCAGGGACAAGTAGTTCAAGGAGCTGCAGCAGGGCCAGGAAACCAACAGAGAAGAATCACAAGCAAGGAGGAACAGGAAAGACAGGTATAAATAGACAGAGGGCGGGAGCTAGCTCCGTCTGGCCAGGCTGTGATAGGCTCTCCCACTCCTAAGCCTGCCATCCTGAGTGGTGGAAGATGGAGTCAGTCTCACAGACATAGAAGCAGGTGCAGACTGATTACCTATGGGCGTGGATACAGAAGCTGTGCCTGGCAGATCCTTAACATAAATGAGGGACGAGCAAGGAAATCCAGTCGGGGTTGTGCAACCCCCACCCTTTAGAGCCTAGGGAAATTTTATGATGGCGGCAATTATACAAGTTGTCTTTGGATAATCCGACGGATATTGTAGGGTAAAGCAAAGCAAAATAAATGACCAAAATCCTTTTTAAGGGTTTCATGACTGCCTGATAAACTTCATTCTTATTGTACCTTTCACATCCTCGTTCCTCATGCTGTAGATGATGGGGTTCAACATTGGAGTCACCGCGGTATATAGAATGGACACGGTCTTATCGGTCTCAGGAGAGTATGAAGATCGCGGTCTCAGATACATGAACATAATAGTCCCATAATAAAGAGACACAACCTTGAGGTGTGAGGCGCACGTGGAGAAAGCTTTATGTCTCCCCTGTGAAGAACGTATCTTCAAGATGGTGGAGATGATGTGTATATATGAAACTAGAGTCATCAGACACATTTGATGATGTGGTATATAAAGCAGCGGACAAGGGGGGCAACATCGTGATTTGGCCAATTAAACTTTATGAAAGGGAAGCATTCCGTCAGTTACGTGACAAGGAGACATATCAGAAGTTAACTTACAACCCAATTGGTTCTTTTTCAACTGAGCTGGAAAAAATCCTGAATACCGCTTTTGAAAAGGGGATTATTCCCAAAAAAGTGCTGGACGGTCTCACAGTACAATACCCAAAAATTCCCACCTTTTATCTTCTTCCTAAGATCCATAAAAATATAACGGACCCACCAGGTCGACCGATTGTGTCAGGGATTGGGGGACTGTGTGATCCAGTATGTAGGTTAATTGATTTCTACCTGAAACCTCTAGTAGAATGCCTACCGTCATATGTGAGAGATACTACCGAGGTACTCACAAGAATCGATGGAATATCCTTAGAGACGGATATGTTCCTAGTCACAGCGGATGTAGAGTCTCTGTTTGTCTTCAAGGACGTTTTTTATGTTCAAAAACAAGGCACTGCCATGGGGGCGGCGTGCGCGCCGTCATATGCCAACCTGTTTCTTGGATTTTGGGAGAGGCAGGTTGTGCATGGTGACGGCGCCCACGCCGCGGACCATGTGCAGTGCTGGCTGCGTTACATTGATGACGTGTTTATTATCTGGCAGGGCACAGAAACACAACTCACCAATTTCATGCAGGATTTGAACATCAATACCTGGAACTTAAAACTTACTTATGTCCTTGACAGACAGAAGGTAGATTTCTTGGATGTGTCAATCGAGGCAGATGAAGAGGGAAGACTACAGACCGACGTCTTTAGGAAAGAGACGTCGGTCAACTCCCTCCTACATGCTACATCAGCACACACCTATTCTACTGTTAAAGCTGTCTCGGTGGGTCAATTTTTGAGGATGAAGCGGATCTGCTCCTCAGATAGCAAATTTGAGAACCAAGCATAGGACTTAAAAGAACGATTCAGAGAGAGGGGCTACAGTCAGAGATGCATCAAAAAAGGATATAGTCGGGCCACGAAAATGGAACGAAAACAATTATTACATCCTGTGAAAACTAATAAGAAAGATGTGGCAAATAGCAAGATCAGGTTCATCTCCACCTATAATAATCAGTGGCAAACAATGAGAACCATTCTACAAAAACATTGGCCCATCTTGCAATTGAAACAGCTCTGACTGTAGCCCTACCACCAAATCCTCAGATGACGGCGAGGAGAAGTAAGAATCTCAAGGATATGTTAGTTAAAAGTCACTACATACCCAAACAACAAAACCCCTTTTCAACTAGAGGTCCCGTCCAAGGCTGTTTCCCATGTGGTGACTGTGTGGCGTGCCCCAATGTGTTACGTACAACATGTTTTGATTCAGTCAAAAATAAAAGACGGTTTAAAATTCTACAATACATCTCTTGCAGCACAACCCATGTTATCTATTATGCTACATGTGGATGTCCCAAGGTCTATGTAGGCCTAACTTCGAGGCAATTGAGAATTCGTGTTCGGGAACACGTACGGGATATATCTGCTGCAAAAGATATAGAAGATATAACAACCCTGAAAGCAATCCACAGTGGTGTTTTGACTCCTTTGTCCTCTAATTTTTGCAATCTAAAATAGGTCATAACTTGGTCAAAATTGATTGTTTTTCTAAATAAAAAAACACTGCTTTAATCTACATGACAACGCCGATCACATTATGTAGAAGATAAGGCACTTGTAATGTGGTGGCAGAGCATCTGTAAATAAAGAAGAAACGACTTGCACTACGTTGCCTGGCTCAGCTTGAGTGACACAAATGCACCCTTTAGAAGCTCCCTGCCTCTTTGCCCAAGTCAGGGTAATCTGTGGGTACTGCGAAGCCATTATTGCATTGGTACAGGCTAACATGGGGTGCAGAGTCTAAGGAATCCCCTGGTCTTCATCCTAAACCCCTGCAAGGGGGTATGGACTTTACAGCAAGGGGGTTCCCAGGTAGCAGACCCCAGGATTGTCCCGGCTGGGTCATATGTATACAGAAGCAGAAGATCAGCCGTATGCAGAGCTACGTACAAAGGAGCAAGAGATCAGCCATGGTCCGACTTATGCAGAGTTGAGTACACAGGACTGAGAGATCATATGTGGTCAAATGTATGCAGAGTTCAGTACACAGGAGAACACTAGTGGTTAAGCACAGGGAAGCTCGATTACTAGCATGACAGAATAATCAGACACAAGAAGTGTGAAGCTGTGGTTACATATATGGAAGAAAATACTGTGATTGGCCACCTAGCTGGTGAAATCCATAACTAATGACCAACAGTAGCAAAGACATGGCCGGAATAAAGCTAGAACAATGAGACCCTCTGCAGCAGAGCGGTCAAGGCTGCAAAGCAAGACTGGAGAGTCCAGAGTGCAAGTCCAAAAAGTTCAGACAGATTGGGGAGATTGGTCTGACAAACTAATTAATGTACTGTGGTTGTTAGGCAGTGTATACATAGCAACCAGTCTATTTACATGACTCAGTATTGTGCTTTTAGTAGAGAAGGGGTGGCAGCATAGAAACAGTCAACCCATTTTGTTCCCCATCTCAGCCTACAGTATTATTGAAGCTGCTGGGTAGATCAGATCTACTAACGTTTTGGTGATTATGGTAATATAGTGAAACCTCTTCACCTATTTGAGAAGACCACCCCTGATCTAGACCAACATATAATTTTTTTCCTATGACAGATTCTCTACATATTCTATGTGTATGGGCCCACTTCATTTAGAGGACGTTAGGAGACCAGTTTTTACAGGAATTGTGGGGTTTTACGCTATTTGCTTGAGTTTACCAACATTGCATAGACTAGGTATTGTGCCCCTATACCCGATACCTAGTACGGTTATGAAAATACAAGTATGATAGTCTTTTATATATACTCTACACAGTATCTGAAATAATATCCACGGTATCGGAAATGAATGGAGACAAGCATCAACATATACAGGGAGACCTGTTGGAGATGACCACCCAAAATTGAAAAGGGTCTGCTAGATAAGTGATCCTCTGAAAGAAGAGTGTTAAAGTCTATTTATACCCTTGAAAACATTTTTGTATTACTTCATCAGTGTGTTTGGTGAAAATTTCTAATAACTTTTTATTCAAAATTATTTTAACTTTTTGAGATATAGCTGCTTGGTATCCTGTATCTAGATCTGAGACTTGAATCCGTCAGGTCAGCCGGACTGACGGGCTCAGTGACAGCGGGTCCTGCGTGTCTCTGACATGCAGGATCTAGCAGTTATCGATCACATCTCAGTTCTTAGGAGCAGCTGATCGGTGCGGGGATGGGGTGTCGGACCCCCACGATCATATACTGATGACCTATCCTGTGGATAGGTCTCGAGTTGTCCGTGTGTGGACAAACCCTTTAATACTGCACAGTAAGTTTCCTAAGAAATTGACAATTTACTTCCAAATGAGTTTCTTTTTTACGGCTCCTTTGACATCTTTATTCCTCATACTGTAGATGATGGGATTCAACATTGGAGTCACTGCTGTGTAGAAAATGGACACAGTCTTGTCTGTTTCTGGTAAGCTGGTGGCTCTGGGACGCAGATACATAAACATGATAGTCCCATAATATAATGTCACAACCGTTAGGTGGGAGGCGCATGTGGAGAAAGCTTTATGTCTCCCGTGTGAGGAACGAATTTTCAAGATGGTGGAGATGATGTGGATATATGAAATTAGAGTCAAGAAGAAAGAACACATGGCTATGATCCCAGCTGAGATATACATTGCAATCTCATTGAGCCAAATATCCTTACAAGACAATCGAAGGAATGGAGGCATCTCACAGAAGAAGTGGTTGACTTGGTGGGATCTACAATAGGGCAATTGGAAGGTGAGGACCACATGAATGGCCGAGTTCATGAAGCAAACACACCATGATCCAGCAGCTAAAGCAGTACACAGTTTCTTGTTCATGATGGTGTTATAATGCAATGGTCTACAAATGGCAGCAAATCTATCATAGGCCATGACGGCAAGAATAAAGCACTCTGTTGAACCTAGTGCTAAGGAGAAATACATCTGGGCTGCACATCCCAACAGGGAAATACTTCTGTCCTTGGCAAGAGTGTTGACTAAAATTTTTGGAACTATTGCAGTAGAAAAGCAGATGTCAATAAAAGAAAGATTACATAGGAAAAAGTACATAGGCGTCTGTAAGGTTGGATTAATTCTCACCAAAATGATGAGGAGAAGATTTCCTGATAATGTGATCATGTACATTACCAAAACAACAATGAAGCAGGCTACCTTAAGGTATCGGACATCTGACAGCCCGCAAAGGATGAAGACGCTTGGATATGTTAAATTGGAAACTTCCATAACATCTAAATGTTTCTAGAGTAGTCGAGAAGATCATTAAAATCATCAAAGTTTCAAGGTTGGAAAACCTTCAAAACATTCACATATGAGTTGTAGAACCTCGGTCTATACTTCATATACATCAAAGTGGTCACCTGGAATTGGGATCTTCAATACCTAATATTTAATCCCTCACCGTTACCTTTTGTAACATTTTAACAAGTTTTAGTCGAATCAAACTGAGTGACGATAAACAAACAAACTGAACATAAAACGAAAAAACTAAAATTTCACTATTTTTACAATTTTCCTACATTTTTTTAAATTAAAATTACGTTTCCCTATAAGAAATACCAATCGGTAAATTGTACAAACAAATTGGAATAATTGAATATTCACTAATATTATTTCAGTATATAAAAATTATAAGTGACCATTTAAATCATGTAAACAAGAAAAATATCTGCTACAGCCAGTCCATACCAATGACCTTCAGCAAGGTCAATGGGGCAAGCGGAAATATTATCTACAGCCTATGGACAAGAGGGGCACTGTTTCTGGGGAAAAAAAGCTGAACCCTTTTTTCTAATCTTTGGTCTTCATCTAAAATATACTGTAGTATATCTAGTCATGTAAACTGTACTATAATAAGTTTTATTAATAAATTTTAACTTATTTATTCAGAATTACATAAATAAAAATATAATTTAAAAAAAATGCTTTGTTACATTTTGCCTTCCTTTTATAATTTTGGTGTTAACCTACCCGAAGACCATCTGCTTATAAGTCCACCAAGCAACTGAGCTTGCTCTCGATGAAGACAGTGTATATTAAACACTCACATGAGCGTACTAAATATTAGGTAACATAAATAGCTTCCCTCTTTATGTAATTAAGTGGTTGGAGAATTGATACAATGCTCGAAGCTCAATCCCAATTATAGGTCTCCTGACAACCACTTATTTTCTATCTGTCTTCAACATGTTCAAAAAATTTATGAAAGTCTAAAAACTGTTCGGTAATTTCTAAGGCTACGTTCTCACCCGGAGTCAAAAACGGCTGAAAATTATTAAGCTGTTTTCAGAGAAAACAGCCTCTGATTTTCAGCCGTTTTTGAAACTGAAAATGTTTTTTCAGCCGTTTTTTTGGAGCCGTTTTTGGAGCTGTTTTTCTATTGACACAATGAAAAACAAATCCAAAAACAGCTGAAGAAGTGACATGCTCCTTTTTACCGGGCGTTTTCTTACGAGCCAGTTTTTAAAACTGCGGCATAAAAAAAATGCCCCGTCTGAACGAAACAAAGTTTTTCCCATTGAATTCAATGGGCAGATGTTTGTAGCCGTTCAGCTACCGGTTTTTAAAATGAACATACCCAAAGTGTCAATATTTTTTGGTGCTAAGGTATTAAAAATGAAACGCCAAAGTCAGGCATTGTATGGGGTCAACCGTTTTGTCATGTGATGACTGTGAGATAGGAGTCTATTGTATCAGTACCTCATGGATGCTACTTGGTTATTGTGAGTAGAAAAGCTTTCTCATGAGTATTGGTGCTGCCCACCAAATACGAAATCCTTCCCATATCTCCAAATCCTTCCCAAATCTCAAAATTCTTCCCATATTTCAAGTTAGGGGACACATTGTGGAATGTTTAGTCTTATTTGTATGATTTTCTCTGGTCTTATTTTTATGATTTTTTGGAAAGAGAATCTATTATGGTTAAATCTATTATGGTCAAAACAGTATTCTGTATGGAAACAAATTGTCCCATGATGCAGAAGTACTAGCACATGTCATCAATTCAGTACACCTGCAGACCAGGTATACAAAATGATCCACCTTTTTAAGAGTAAGTTATACTGAAAGACCAACATCTCACATGAATAATAGTGTTCGAGTGAAATAAATTCAAATGATGGGCTTAAATGGGTCTCAACTGGTTAACCCATTTCCAGAATCCCTATTAGGGCACATGGACATCATAGAGTAGGGTCCCGGCTTGATAGGCACCTCTATAAGCCTGTGTGGAGAGAAGCTAGAAGGAGTGGATACCACGTTGAAAGGTTCTTCGGCACCCAATAATTTTATTGAATTGATCATGACCGATCCAAAGGAAAATAGTGGCTATGCTAAGCTGATATTGCCAGGGCTTATAGAAAGCAGACCTCTGTCGATCTTCATTCTATGAAGGGGTTGTCCAGTTGGGACTATTCCTTTAACCCCTTAATGACCAGGCCATATTGCGCGTTAATGAGCAAGGATTATTTTTTGTTTTTTCACTGTTGCATTCTAGGAGTCGTAACATTTTTTTTAATTCTGCCGACATAGCCGTATAAGGGCTTGTTTTTTTGCGGGACGAGTTGTATTTTTCAATTGCATAATTTTTGGGTGCATATAATATAGTGATTAACTTTTATTAACTTTAATTTAGGAAAGAATTGAAAATAAACGGCTATTCCAGCATTGTTTTTCACGTTATAAATTTACGCCATTTACTATGCGGCATAAATAACATGTTACCTTTATCCTATGGGTCGGCACGATTATGGGGATACCAAATATGTAGAGGTTTTATGTTTTCCTACGTTTGCAAAACAAAAACCCTTTTTTCCAAAAAAATTACTTGTTTTTGCATCACCACATTCCGTAACTTTTTTTTTTCCGTCGATGTAGCCATACGTGGGCTCGTTTTTTGCCGGACAAGGTGTCGTTTTTATTTGTAGTATTTTAGGGTACATAGTACTTATTGATTAGCTTTTGTTTTATTTTTTATAGTGGGAATGGGAGAAAAAAAGGAATTTTGGCATTGTTTTTTGCGTTTTTTTTGGACACCGTTCACCTGACGGTTTAATGAATGTGTTAACTTTATTGTTTGAGTCATTATGATCGCGGTGATAACATATACAGTTCTAGCAGGAGCCTGGCTGTGTATAACAGCTGTGCTCCTGCTGCTGATCACGTGGGTACACTGGCAGTGCCCACACGATCAAAACGACAGATATAGCCGTCACTATGCGGGAACAAACACCTGCTTGCGACGGAGATATCCGTCGCTCGTCGTTAAGGGGTTAAAGTTGTAGGTAGCTATCATAAAACTGTTTACAAATAACAAGGATGTAGTGTATCTCCTGGAAATGACTTGAGGATATTGCTTGAGAATGTTTAGAAATTATAGATGTCTGCAGATTTTGTTATGATCACCATTTCCTTCTAACTTTTCATGTTCTAGAGAAACTTGTGTGTCTCCAGTGGTTGGGAACCTACAACTACCTGCATGCAATCAGATCATGTTGGGAGTCGTAGTTTCACGGCAGCTAGAGAGACGCAGGTTGGAAACCACAGTTCTAGTGAGAACATCCCAGCTGTATACACGGAGAATAAAAGAGAAAAGTCCATTGAATTTACAAGTACATGTAGTTAGAGGATATAAAAACAGTTTAGTCCTATTCAGTTAGTCCATGGCTGTACTACACAGGACTCATCCACGGGCACTACCAATCGACATGGGTGTAGACAGGGGTCATCAATTGAAAATGGATCTACATAAGGGGTTTGTGTTCGTATGATTGGCTTGCCTAAAGACCAATGATCTAATAATACAAACCTGTATGCTGATATTACCAGTTGCGGACGAATACATGTGGCCAGGCCATGGCCCAACATATATCTCCGATGAAAGGCCCAAACGTATCCCACTGCATAGCATATAGTGGGATACGTCGTCCGGGGACTGACCCTGGGAAAACTCCTAAAGTCACTGCCCATATAGGGACGGTGACATCAGGAGCTTTAGCAGGGCCGGAGTCCCTGGGCAGAGCATCTAATAGCGCTCTGCCCAGGGACTTCGGTGCTGTGGAAGCTCCTGACGTCACTGTCCATATATGGACAGTGACGTCAGGAGCTTTCCTAGTGCTGGAGTCCGTATATGGACAGTGACGTCAGAAGCTTTGCAAAGCCGAACAGGGCGAAAAGCAGAACAGGGCGTCGGCAACGCACTGGCCGGGAATTCTGGCTCTGGAGAAGACCCTGACAACGCTGTCCATATATGTAAACATATATAAAAAAAAAGGTATATGGACGTATAACAGCTTGATGGAGGCCAAAAAGACACTCTTTTGGTCTCCATCGGGATAATGGAACACTATAGACACGTTTCCTGAAGTACATGATAACCATAGGACAATAACGTGATGTGAATGGGGCCTAAGTCTCTCAAGGTTCTAAGTTTCTCCGTGTTTACAGGAAGACTCATTTAAGCAATGCACCCAAACATAAAAACAGTAGGTCCATTTACCAGTTCTTGGTCAAATGACACAACCTATATTCCTTCCATCAAGGATCAACATTTCTAGAACCTTCTCACCTTAAATCAACAACTAAGTATGAGAGCTCCTAAATTTGAATGTTTTATGATATCTGCTAAAAAAATTTAGAGAGTTAATTTTCTAGTCAAACTATTTTTTATGGTCCTTTTTACATCCTTATTTCTCACACTGTAGATAAAAGGGTTTAACATAGGAGTTACAACTGTATAAAGAATTGATATAGTCTTGTCTGTTTCAGGAAAAAAAGCAGAGCGAGGTCGTAGATACATGAACATGATAGTCCCATAGTAGAAGGTGACAACAGTGAGGTGGGAAGCACATGTGGAGAATGCCTTTTGCCTCCCGTGAGAAGTCTGGATCTTCAAGATGGTGGAGATAATATGGATGTATGAAATTAGAGTTAAGAAGAAAGACATCATAACAAGGATACCTGCAGAAACGTACATCGCTGCTTCATTGAGTCTTGTATCCCTGCAAGATATTTGTAAGAATGGAGGTATCTCGCAAAAGAAGTGGCCGATATGGTGGGACTTGCAGTAGGGCAGTTGGAATGTAATAAACACATGGATAGAGGAGTTCATGAAACACGCCATCCATGATCCTACTGCTAGAATGATGCACAATCTCTTGTTCATGATGGTGTTGTAGTGAAGCGGCTTACAGATGGCAGCAAATCGATCATAGGCCATGACCGCAAGTATTATACACTCTGTTGCCCCTAAGGCCAGAGAGAAGTACATCTGAAATGCACATCCCATAAAGGAAATACTTCTATCTTTGGCAAGAGTATTTATCAAGAGTTTGGGAACGATGGTGGATGAGAAGCAGATGTCAATGAAAGAGAGATTACTCAAGAAAAAGTACATAGGTGTCTGTAAAGTTGTGTTAATCCTCACCACAATGATCAGTAGAAGATTTCCTGACAATGTTATTATATACATCGCCAAAAACATAAGGAAAAAAATAACCTGGAGGTAAGGAACATCTGATAGTCCAAGAAGGATGAACATGCCGGGAGATGTGCTGTTTGTAGGGTCCATAACATTTGCCTGCTAATTGCTAATGAAGAATATAGAAAGGTTCAGGTAACATTGTCTTTTTCTATTGTCTTCCAAAACGAAAACACATAATATCCTTAAGAAAACAAGATTCTATCATGGGATAGACTTTGTATTTTCAGGTCATCTATAAGATGCATCAACAAATACAAGTTAGTAGATGCAGATAAACTCACTTAATGGCCTACTATAATTTATGGTATGTAGTATTCGAATCTGTGGCCTCTCGGTCAACTAGATGTGTCAAGAGAACTCATCTACTGGCTCCTTCTGGCTGCTGAGGCTCATAAAAAAAATTGCTTGGGTATTACCCAGGCTTCCCTTAATCAGATACTACAATGAAATGGCTGAAGAGGAAAGGCAACGACTTGTCTGAAGGGGACAACTCAAGAAAATTGAGTAATTGGGGTGATCACTACGTATAAATATATCAATGGACAGTGCAACAAGCGCAGATTCTCTAGATCTAGAGGAAAGACATTTTCACCATCTGCATTGGAAGGATTTTTTTCTGTAAGAGCAGTGAGAATATCGACCTCTATTCCACTGGAACTTGTGACGATTAATTCATTAAATTGATTTAAAATGGATTTGGGTACCTCTCTTTTTCAGACATAATATGACAAGTTATATGTACTAGATGCCGAAGATGGGTAATTAATCCATGGTGTACTCCGATTGCCCTATTGGAGTGGGGAAAAAAAAGTTTCCCACTAATATCAGGCAATTCAAAGCTTCCTTATAGGGGTTATTTTGCTTTCCGCTGGATCAACATTGTAGGGCAGTAAAGCCAAAACTTTTTTCCTTGAAGGAAGCCATGAAAAATGTTTCTCC
Organism: Rhinoderma darwinii; assembly: GCF_050947455.1. Classification (NCBI taxonomy): domain Eukaryota; kingdom Metazoa; phylum Chordata; class Amphibia; order Anura; family Rhinodermatidae; genus Rhinoderma; species Rhinoderma darwinii. The sequence continues at coordinate 7,837,352 of NC_134698.1, read as the reverse complement.
TTTTGGGAGCCCCTACAACTACCCCATCCCTACTGTTAAAGTGACAACGCTTGCTGAATCCTTAACCAGGTTCTAAGGAACCCCAGGGATATCCTGGTTGGGAAGCATTGCTAATAGGTTGAACTAAATTGACTTGTGTTTACGTTGAACCTTACAAACGTAGTTACCGGGACCGAATCAAGACTTGTGGTGATCCCTGGGCAAAACATTTTGTGTGAGTCCCCTAAAAGGGACAAAATCTCAGAAAAACCATGCTGTAGGTTAAAAGAATAAAATCATCAGCACAACGACAACAGTACTCATAAAGTATCATACAGTGTCCAAATAATAATCGTCGTGAGGAGGGAGGTGGAGGCTCCATAAATGATAGAAACCCTAGAACCTTTTCTCCTTATATATTTTATATTAATATTCCTGTCTTCCAGATTTTATAGCTGTAGAATTTCATCTTTTACGTCATCTGATTTTTCGGACCTCTCTTAAACTTCTTCCAAAAAAATTGGCATGCACAAACAACCGGGCTGTAGTCATAGGGGTGTCGAGGTAGCAGTTGCATCTGAGCCCTAGTGTTTCAGGGGGCCCTGAGGTCTATCTCCCACATAAGAATACACCAGTATTATAAATGGCACATGGTAGGTAGGGGCCCTGTTACAGATTTTGGATTAGGGCCACAACACATGTTCTTTATTGGCCCCGACCACTGATATTCCTTAAAAAAGGCCGATAGCCCTTATTTCTAATATATATGTTTGGTCTTCACGTTCCCCAACGAAAAAATCCAGATCGTGTTCTATATATAAACTGCTGGATACCTTTCTAAATATATTTTCAAGGTTCCTTTGTGCTTAGATGCAGCAGAGCTAATTTTATTATTAAAGGGAATGTGTCGCTAGAATTTTATTTATTTTTTTAGTTAAACAATTATTATTTAAGAGATTACACATTGTTTTAATTTTTTCACAAGTCAGGAAATATTATAAATTAGATTCTAATTTATAACATCTCCATGTGCTGGGCACTAGAGGGAGCAGTTCCCAAAATTGCAGCATGGTCAATGTGGTAAAGCAACCTCATTGCTTTATGCTGCAAATTTGGGGTAGACACACTCACTAGTGTCCTCACACAATCCCCCCTCCCTTATTCTGGCTAGTGCCAGGAGAAGGAGGGGTTTGAATCTTCAAACCACCTACACTGTGTGTCGCCATTTTCTGAGCGTCTGCACAGTGTAGGAGGATTAGATACAGGGCTCAGCAGACAGTATAACACGAACATAATACACACATCACATACCCAAACATAAATTACCCGCTCCTGCTGCATCCGCTCCTATTCCTTGCTCCTTCGTTTCCTTGAACATATGTCCGGAAGCCGCGGCCGGAAGTCGTCATCTTACTGTCCGGCAGCGGCTTCCACATGAAAATGGCGCCGTATTTCGCTCTGCGAACGTGCTTCATTTTGGTCTGTGTGGGATCGGCGCATGCACCGTTCCCACACAGACGCATACGCTGTAGTGAATGGAACGGCTCCAGTTCGCATTCTCTATGGGGTTGTATGTGCCGTATTCCATCTCTGTATGTGTCGTTAATCGACACATATAGAGATGAAAAAACAATGGCAGCCCCCATAGAGAAGTAAAAGTAAGAACAAAGTAAAAAGTAGAACACGACAATATAAATAAATAAAATTTATGTTATTATCATATTAAAAGCAATATGATAAAGAAATAAAATAATTCATGACACCTTCCCTTTAAGCTTTGATAATGCCCTAAGTTAAAATAATGCAGTAAGCTTACCTGCAATCCTAAGGAAAACAGATCACACATCTGCTTCGTCTGTAACAAAACAAATGGTATGAGCTTACATATTGAAACCTTGCCCTTATATATAATACAGTGCAGCACATGGCAAGGCTCAGTGATGTAGTAAAGTTATAGATAATCCCAGCTCAGAAGTGGGTCTCAAAGGCTTTGAGATTTATTTTTAATTTCAATAAGTGTCATTTGATTACTTATTTTTGTGTCAGTACAGTTAGAATTATATCAAGTATTTAAGTGGGACACCAGGACCTCATCAGGACTTTACAGCCCCTTAACATGTGGCCCGTGATGTCATATGGTTGTCAAAGAGGGGTCTTCAACTCTGATGGACTAAATACTACGTGGCTGTTCATTCACTTGAATGCGTACCATGTAATACTATATTCCACTTAAGGGGAAATGAGGAGTTGTATGCACCTTCCCCTGGCGCTAATGGATGCTCGCCAAGGGTTAGCGGACCGGCTTCATTCTTAGAAGGGATTGTCCGTTTGCGACAACCCCTTTAATTTAGGGCATCTCAAACATGAACTATGAAGAACAAGCCAACAAGTGCTCCTGCACCTGTTGAGCGGTCATCCGAATAAGGGTATGTGCACACGACCTCTTTTCAGACGTAATGGAGGAGTTTTACGCCTCGAATTACGCCTGAAAAGACGGCTCCAATACGTCGGCAAATATCTGCCCATTGCTTGCAATGGGTCTTACGATGTTCTGTGCAGACGAGCTGTCATTTTACGCGTCGCTGTCAATAGACGGCGCGTAAAATTACGGCCGAGTCAAAGAAGTGCAGGACACTTCTTGGGACGTAATTGGAGATGTTTTTCATTAACTCCAATGAAAACCAGCTCCAATTATGTCAGTAAAAGACGCAGCGAAAAACGCGTGCACTTGTAAAAATGTCTGAAATTCAGGAGCCGTTTTCCCCTGAAAACAGCTCCTTAATTTCAGACGTATTTGGCGTTGTCGTGTGAACATACCCTAACTGCTTATGGCACCTCTAAAAAACACATCCTATAAGTCAACTATACTTCCTTCTCAGCTAATTAGCCCATTCTACCATGTGGCCATGTCCACAGCACCTTATAAACTAAAGTTTCAGGAATTTGGGGGGCTCCAGGTTAAAAAAAAATCCCCCACTTGACTCCCTCCGATGGAGTTTCTGCTTCAACTGTGGTTTTCAGCTGTACGGCATGATAAATGTTAAAAGCTCTCGTCAGGTAGTCTTAATCCCGCGTAAAACTGACCCAACTCTGATGGGTCAAGGTACTGATACTATTAACAGGGCCTCGACCATGGAGTTATCACTTCTTTGGGTGATTTCCACAATCAAATTTTTATTGGTGATAGGACATGTATATGTAGTGACAACAGTAAAGTATGTACTTTTTTGGTATATCTAGATGGTGCAAATCATTTCCTGTAGTGGGTCCAATATTCCCAGTGTCTACTCTTTAAACCTAAGGCCTCATTTACACGAACGTGATATACGTCCGTGCGACACGCATGCTTTTCACGCGGGTCGCACGGACCTATACAAGTCTATGGGGGCATGCAGACAGTCCGTGAGTTTTGCTCAGCGTGAGTGCGCTGAAAAAAACTCACGACATGTTCTAAATTTCTGTGTTTTTCGCGCATCACGTACCCATTGAAGTCAATGGGTGCGTGAAAACCACGAAGGTCGCACGGAAGCACTTCCGTGCGAACTGCGTGATTCGCGCAAGAGCTGTCAAACTCTGAATGTAAACAGAAAAGCACCACGTGCTTTTCTGTTTACAAACATCCAAATGGAGTGTCAGAATTTAGAGATGAGCGAACCGAACTTCACCGGGTTCGGCCAAACTCGTTTTGACCGAACCCGGCAAAAAATTTTCCGGTACGCGACGTCAGGAGACAGTCACTGTCCAGGATGCTGAAAGAGTTAAACTGGTTCAGCACCCTGGACAGTGACTTCCGATCGCAATATACATGAACGTGTAAAAAAAAAATAGTTCTGACTTACCGATAACTCCCGTCTTCTTCCTCCAGTCTGACCTCCCGGGATGACAATTCAGTCCAAGTGACAGCTGCAGCCAATCACAGGCCAAGCACAGGCTGCAGCCAATCACAGGCTGCAGCGGTCACATGGACTGTCGAGTCATCCAGGGAGGTGGGGCCGGATGTCAAGAGAGGGACGCGTCACCAAGGCAACGGCCGGGAGACCGGACTGGAGGAAGCAGGAAGTTCTTGGTAAGTATGAACGTCTTTTTTTATTCACAGGTTGCTGTATATTGTGATCGGAATTCACTGTCGAAGGTGCTGAAAGAGTTACTGACGATCAGTTAACTCTTTCAGCACCCTGGACAGTGACTGACGTCGACTTGCCTCATCTCTATGATGGCGGCTGCGCAAAAATCACGCAGCCGCGCATCATACACTGATGACACACGGAGCTGTCAAGTGCCTTTTGCGCACGAAAAAACGCTGCATTTTTTTGCGTGCGCAAAATGCACACGCTCGTGTAAATGAGGCCTAAAACTGAGATAGCTATTTTCTTGGCCAAGTCAGCATGTTTATTTCAATAAGAGGGGAATACGTCTTCCAGTCATGACCGATTCTTCTTTCTCCAACATCTGCCGCCAGGGGACAATAGGTAGGCCCCACATTGGATTGTTGTCCCTGTAATGTTAGTTAGTCAGGTGTGAGGAGAGGGCAAGGTTAGATTGGCCCACCAGAGAACCAGAGGATCCTTCGGTTCCTGACACAATAATGGGCCGTAAAGGTCCAGCAGAAGACAATCCCATTTGGAGCCAGTCAATTGCCACTAGGGTCTATTTCTTGTGGGATGATTCACATATAACCTATTAGACCTTATTGATTATATGTCTCGTGTGTACAATAACAACAAGGACTATGATGAAATGAAAATTGGACATTTACATGTTTTATATACAGTATATGGCGTATATATGACAGGGAAAAGGTTATAGAAAGGAAAAGGGGGCAAAAATGTACATAAAACAATAAATCTTTTTAATAAATTAAAATACTGGCAAGAACGGGCATATATTGGGAAAATATAGGCTAAATAGTCCCCTTATTTCTGTTCACCCTATTACAGTATTTGACATATGTTTAAATCCCATTTATATTTGATTGTATATTTATTAAATTATTGTGTGGTCTTATTTTACTTTCTTATTAGTGTGTTTTGTGCAACTTTCAAAATATCTTTTATTAAAAATTATTTTTACTTTTTGAGATACAGCTGCTTTGTATCTTTGTATGATTGAAAAATACCCTTTTTCCTTCACAGATTTTACCCCTTTATTAAAATAAACAGAGGACTTACCTCAACAGAACGTGTCTTCCAAAAATGTGTCCACTAAACTGAGCTATATTATTTTAGCATTTTTTATGGTTTGTAACATTTTTGAAATTCTAATGTCATTTTTAATTAAAATCTATGAGAAAGAGATGAGGTTGTCATTCTTACATATAACGAATTGCGTTGAATGCTGACATTTATATATCTTTGGACCTATATATTTTTGAGCAAAACATTTTTATGAATCCCAAATGTGCGTAGATCACCCAAGCCAAATATACGTACCCAGGTTAGTTATGAGTCTTTTACAGATTATAAGACATGTTTATTTTTTTGGAAGGCCTTTCATGGGTTCCCTGTAGATGTAAATAATAAACTTTAGATTATTATATCTTATTCTAAAACTAAGTGTCCAAAAAAATATATTTTTACGTTTGATTTAGATGACCCTAAGGCCACGGGAGAATTGCAGCCCCATTCATTCCTATGGGGCCATGCACACGACCGTGGTTTTCACGGTCCGTGCACGGCCCCGGAGCCCGGACTGCAGAAAGGATGGGCAAGCCTTATTACGGCCGTGTACTGGCCGCAGCCATGTGCACGGCCCGCGATTTTCGGGTGGCTCGCGGCTGTCACTCCGTGGTCGGGCGACCCAGAAATCACGGTGCGTGCACATGGCTACGGTCGTGTGCATGAGGCCTAAGGTCCCTGACCTATATGGAGGACCCAGCATGTCCGTACATTACCCGGACACCCATGTATTTCAATAGGATCTGTGTAATGCCCAATCTTACCTGTGGTGGCGCTGCAGGGGAATTTAACACTTGCTGCAGGATTTATTTGTAGCTAGCAGGACATAATGTGATCAGCGTAGTGTCGGGACAGCTGTTTCATAAGATGGGACTCTCTGATGAGAATAATTACTTTAACACTTATTTGGAGACGTGTGCAGACCCTCATGCTGTGTTTTGTTTTTTTTTGGCTGAGGTTCTTAATGGTTAAATTTTTTTTTCTAATTTTTCACAAATATTTGGTTAATATTAGCGTTAGTCCCTACCCGTAACCTAATAAATGCATTTTGTGCTCATTTAAACATTAAGAAAAAAAATTAGGTGGAATTTAACTCATGAGCTTCAACTGGAAAGAATATATTCTGTGTTGACCACTGCGACACTAAACATTCAGTCTAAGTAAATACTTGAGGGTAGGCAGCTGATGTAAATCATAGCCGGTCTGTACAGTAGTCTCCACTCCAAAAAAATTTTGCTCCCAGTTGTGAAAGGGACTAGCTCCAATCTTCTCCTTTCGAGCATAGTCTGGAAGTAGTCCTCTTCCCAGATCTGATGTTTTAACTGTGGAAGGTGGAGAGTCGTTTACTTATATCTTGATGCAAGGGAAATTTAGTTCTACATGGTAATCATTTAAGGAGCAACCACATAATTCATGGTGAAGTCCTACAAGAGTGTGAGCTGCTGGAATTGGTGAAACATGAGTTGGGCAGGTATATCTTGATGTTCCTCGTGGGTCTGGGAGGGGAGTTGCATCCTGTGGATAGTTTTATGTGAAAACTCTATGAAGCTTCTACTTATTCAGTAAAAGCCAGTTTAGTGAGGGGTTTTATACTGGTGTTTTTTGGGCTTCTTATTGGGGTTTTCTGGAATGGGGACTCACCTCTTTGGTGTCTTGGTGCCCATTGGTGTTGACGGTATAAGACATTACTTTTAATTGGCTCTACCTTCTGACTGGCCTCCTCCACATTGAGAGAACAGGTAAGGAGGCAGATGCTCCAATAAGTTCACTCCTCACAGGGTAAGAATGTCCTTAAGTATCCACACCTCAAAAGTTAATAGATTTTAGGTCTCTCTTACCGTTCTAACCATTCTTAGCAGAGACTTTATAACAAATGAATAGACAACAATGCTATACATGGGCAGGCCAAGTTTGACATGGCAAGAACCAGTCTTTTTTTGATATGTTCTGCTTTGGCTATTATAAGGGGTATGCAATTGGTAGGCCCCCTCAATGACATTTATAACCCTATAAGGCAAATGGACAAGGGTTGCCATCGTGAGACAACCTCAAAAAGGTCAGCTGGCACACCATTCACACGTACCAAGCACAAACATTTTCCGCAAGAGGACACTGAACTGAAACAGAGAAGACAAGTCTGAGTTCGTATTGTAGACTAATGTCAAGGTGGGACCTACTGTGGGTAATTGGAACACGAAGGACACAAAAACGATAGGGTTTACGTGGCCACCATTCCAAGGAACAGCAGCTAAGATAATGCAAAACATCCCATTCATGATAGTGTTGTAGTTCAGTGGCTTACAAATCGCAGCAAATCTATTTTAGGCCAAGATGGAAGGTATTATGCTCCTAGATGCCCATAGTGGTGAAGAAAAGTACATCTGTGGCCCATAACCCAAAAAGAAATACTTTTGTACCTTGATTTTGTGCCAACAAACATATTGGGAGCTAAAGTAGAAGAGAAGCACATGTCAATAATAGAGAGGTGACTCAAGAATACATACAGGGGAGTCTGTAATTTTGAGTTCCCTAGTTAACTGTATAAATTATTCTTTACACTAGAGATTTAATCCCGTTTTTAGATCCAATGTCCAAGCAACAATCAGGATACAGGCTAGGGATGAAAAAGAGGCATTATAGATGATGTATGTTGGACAATGTACACATATATTTGTTATATTATGCCAGAGAAGATTTTTTGTGGTTCAAATGTTTTTGGTTAAATAGTCATACTAAATGACAAAAGAAAAACAACTTTAGGAAACGTTTTTTTTTTTCAAATTTCTCTTGTTTTTTCCTTATACAAAAACGTTAAAAGATAGGCAGCATATTAAAGCAACATATAGGCAGCAAAAACATAAAAAAATTGCCGAAAGTATGATAAAATATATATTTTTTAAATTTCATTTGATAGATTTTTTGGGAGTGAAAAAAAAGGGGAAACCTTCGCCGTGGACAGCAAGGCATTGAAGGACTTGGTCACAAAAGGGTAGATAGAAGTCTTCAAAAATGTTTCTACTTCTGGATTAATTTGGTAGTTCTATCATACCATGACCACATTATCTAACTAGGAGATTGCAGAATTGTATTTTTTCTAATTAATTACGATTTCTTGTGGCATGAAAACAAGCAGGAATTATTTGGTTTAATAGAGTTGGAGGAGGTCTTGAAAAGGGACTCATGTGAGGTCATAGATACCATAGAGGTAGCTAATCAGGCTGCTATGGGGCACTTGAAGAGAGGGTCTCAACCCTAGTTGGTCCCATCACCTTTGCTATTTGGTGGCAAGTACCTATGAAGTACTCACCTCTCCAGACTGACTGCATTGTTAACGAACGATGGTGAGGGGAATTGGCGCAGGCGTCATGAAAAGGGCATGGAGAGGGAACCAAACACCATACACTCCGGCCCTGAGTGGGAAAACCTGCTACCATAATGTGGGTCCATTTTGAACTTTACTATGGGGGCCCCTTTCTTTTCTATGCACATCACTGGAGTGACGTCGTAATGTTTTATGGAGATTAGATTTTATTGTTTTATATTCTTTGTTATACAGTTTTTAACATCCTTATTTCTGATGCTGTAGATAATAGGATTCAACATTGGAGTGACCACAGTATAAAGAAGAGACAAGGTCTTGTCTGTCTCCGGAGAGTAAGAAGATCGAGGCTGAAGATACATGAACATGATGGTCCCATAGTAGAGGGTGACCACAGTGAGGTGGGAGCCACATGTGGAAAAAGCTTTCTGTCTTCCTTGTGAGGAGCGAATCTTCAAAATGGTGGAAATTATATAAACATATGAACCTAAAGTCAAGACGAAAGCACCCAGGGCAATGATTCCGGCTGCTAAATACATTAATACCTCATTAAGCCGCGGATCCGTGCAAGACAATTTTAACAAAGGAGGCACTTCACAGAAAAAATGGTTGATATGATGAGATCTACAGAAAGGTAATCGGAAAGTGAGTGGCACTTGTATGAAGGCATTTATTAGGCCCACGCTCCATGATGTTGAAGCAAAAAACACACAAATCTTCTTGTTCATAATGAGATTATAATGCAACGGCCTACAGATGGCTGCAAACCTATCAAAAGCCATGACCGAAAGTAGAATACACTCTGTTACTCCAAATACTAATGAGAAGAACATCTGACAAGCACAGCCCAATAGGGAAATAGTTTTGTCCTTGGATAAAGTATTAGTTAAGATGACGGGAACTATGGTGGAGGAGAAGCAGATGTCAATGAAAGAGAGATTGCAGAGTAAGAAGTACATCGGTGTGTGTAAGGTTGGGTTGGTCCTCACCACAATTATTAGTAAAAAATTTCCTGAAACTGTGATCAGATACATCACCAAGAATACAAGGAAACATATAACCTGTAGTTGAGGAACGTCAGATAAGCCAAGTAGAATGAACCAGTTTGGACTTGTTTGGTTTGACTTCTCCATATAATTTACCCAGTATCTGAAAGAAAAAATAAGAAGCACACTATTGGCAAAAAAGTAGTCTGAGGCCACAGCTTCTAGGATTGCATAAGACACTGTCTATGTATTTGAATATTTATTTTCATGTCACTACTTCCCTGCAAATAAAGACCCACAAAGAAAAATGGGAGTGTCTTGTGCTGTTTCTCATTCTCTCTAGAGAGTCACTATATTATTGCCCATTGGACACAGGCGTGTTGTTAGACTCTGAAGATAGGCTACCATGGGGCACTGGTGAAGGTGGAAGTCGCACATACAATTGAATGTGGCTATAGCTGATGATGGGACATCTGGCCGGGCAAAAGACATGGGGCAAATGCCCCTGGTGTCCCCTGTTAGAAAAGCCACTAATGGTGTAAGATGACCGAAGTGGGGTGCAGTGGTTTTTGTACCATCCTCGTGAGGAATGCCGCAACACAGAATTCAATTGACCAGCACAAGTCTGTATTCTTAGGCTGTGTTCACACGACCTATTTTCAGGCGTAAACGAGGCGTATTATGCCTCGATTTACACCTGAAAATACGGCTCCAATACGTCGGCAAACATCTGCCCATTCATTTGAATGGGTTTGCCGACGTACTGTGCCGACGACCTGTAATTGACGCGTCGTCGTTTGACAGCTGTCAAACGACGACTCGTAAAATGACTGCCTCGTCAAAGAAGTGCAGGACACGTCTTTGGACGTTTTTGGAGCTGTTTTCTCATAGACTCCAATGAAAACAGCTCCAAAAATGGACGTAAAAAACGCAGCGAAAACGCTGCGAAAAACGAAGCGAAAAACGCGAGTTGCTCAAAAAACGTCTGAAATTCAGGGGCTGTTTTCCCTTGAAAACAGCTCCGTATTTTCAGACGTTTGTGGTCACTACGTGTGCACATACCCTTAGATGAGGTACAACTACGTCACGAAGAACACAGTATTTAACTGCCCAAATAGCAAAGTAATGTGGAAAGTCTCCAAGTTAACTTTGGTTCTCACAAGATGGTTGCGTCCACCGGCACGGGGTCCGTGGGGCTTAGATGCAGTAGCACTCTGTTACCGTTTCACCCTCTGTCAGTATCAGCTCTCCTGTCACACCTCTCTCGGCCTGGTATAAACTTTTCTTTCTCACTTAAGCAAGGCTCACAGCTGATAGCAACTTCTCAGCTCTGCTTAGTCCTGACTCCTCTCTATTAGACTCGATCTAGACCCAGCATCACCGAGAAGGCTTCTTGCTGGACACACTTACTTGGGCACATGCCCTACCAACCTTTTGGTGCCAATAATTCCCCTTATATAATGTCTACATCCAGGGCTGGACTTGCCATCTGGCAGTTCCTGCGAATTCCAGATGGGCTGGTGCACAGTGGACTGGTTGGCTGCCCCCCACAAAGTTCTTATTAATAGGGTTATCGTTGATCAAGAAAATAAAAAAACAGGCCAAGGGTGCTGTGAAGGGTGGCATAGAATAATAATAATAATAGAAGCATTACTTACCTATTAAATCCCTAGCTACTCCGGTGATCCCCTCAGGTCTTTACTTACTGAGCTGTGCCGACACACATGACCGCTGCATCTTATCACTGGCCTATCAGTAGCTGCAGCGGTCAAGTGTGTCAGCGTGACGTCATCGCTGCAGATCAGTAAGCAAACACTGTTGGAAATCAAGGGAGTGGTGGGGGATTTAAAGGGTAAGTAATGCTTCTTTTATTATATATTTGTATGAACCTGGCATACAGGAGCTGCTCAGCAGTGCCACTTTGTCTATAATAAACCAACACGCCCCAGTAGCTGCAGGGAAATTAGGCTCTGTTCACATCTGTATTGGAACCTCTGTCGCAGTTTCCGTCAGCATTGGCGGAATAAGTAGACCGTAGGCTCCGGGCTGTTCCCCAAACTTGGGCCCACTTCTCCACTAGACAGTATAGGTAGGTAGGGACTCCTAGCATCATCGGTAACTATGATGCTAGGAGTCCGGCTCCCTGAACTGTGCTCGGTCCAGGATATACGCTCGACATACGATCCATATCTCATGGACCATACAAGGCCGTGTGAAGCAAGCCTATAATGGAATTTGACTGTGTATGCATGAACACTTCTAACCTACTAAAAGAGACCAAAGCAACCCAACTTTTATAATTGGCAGGTGTAATTGCTATTGAACCACTACTGATCAGATTTTAAAGCATATTTAATGGATATGCCATAAAAGTTATCAATCGGATATCCCCTTTTAAGAACAAAGTAACTGTGGAAGCCACAAAAATAGCAAAACCATATGCACCTTTCAAAAATTTTAATGTTGTCAGACCTTCTATACAGATATTGGCGCTACTATCAGTTAATTTAGTCTTTTTAATGTTTTTGATGAATTTCTTTATTTTTCCTTTAGTGATTGACTTACCTCAACAGAATCGGGTTTCCGGTTAACTTCTTGACAAATCTTTATTTTTGGTTTAATAATGTATTTTTTTTTGTACCCTCTAGCATATGTATATGTGGACATGATGGAAATGGCTTTTCCCATAAAGCAAGCTCAGCTTGAGAAATCTTTCTTATATACGACTTATCTATTGATCCCAAATGTATTGCAGGATATCAGTGTAAAAAAATAATTTCTGAAACTCCCTTGTTATTCATTAGTCTCTACAGGGTTTTATATTTATTTCTCCGTGTCAGGAATAGAAAACCTTTAACCCCTTCCCGCTCCTTGACGTACTATTACGTCATGGCAGCTGTATCGTTCGTGCTCCATGCCGTAATAGTACGTCTCGGGAGTAACGGCAGTTTCGGCCGTCCTCCCGACACATACAGGAGCTGTGACGCTGCTGTCTTGTTCAGCAGCTGTCACACCTCCTACAGCGGGGACCGATCGCTGTGTCCCCGCTGATTAACCCCTTAAAAGCCGCGTTCTATAGAGATCGCGGCTTTTTAGGTGTTAAGCTGCCATCGCCGGCCTGCTACGCGATAGCGGCCGGCGATGGTGACTATGGCAACCGGACACCAAACAATGGCGTCCGGCTATGCCATAGACGGAAGCCTAGTGGGTCCTGACAACGTCAGGACCCACTATGCTTGCTGTCAGTGAGTAGCTGACAGTTCTAATACACTGCACTACGCATGTAGTGCAGTGTATTAGAATAGCGATCAGGGCCTCCTGCCCTCATGTCCCCTAGTGGGACAAAGTAATAAAGTAAAAAAAAAGTTAAAAAAAGATGTGTAAAAATAAGAAAATAAAAGATTTAAAAGTAATAAAAGTAAAAATCCCCCTTTTTCCCTTATCAGTCCTTTATTATTAATAAAAATATATAAACAAACAAATAAACTATACATAATTGGTATCGCCGCGTCCGTAACGGCCTGAACTACAAAATTATTTCATTATTTATCCCGCACGGTGAACGCCGTAAAATAAAATAATAATAAACCGAACCACAATCACAATTCTTTGGTCACTTCACCTCCCAAAAAATGGAATAAAAAGAGATCAAAAAGTCGCATGTACCTAAAAATGGTGCTGATCGAAACTACAGTTCGTTACGCAAAAAATAAGTCCTCGCACGGCTTTATTGATTGAAAAATAAAAAAGTTCTGCCTCTTAGAATAAGGTAACACCAAAAGTGAATGATTGTTTACAAAACGTATTTTATTGTGCAAACGCCATAAGACAAAAAAAAACTATAAACATATGGTATCGCCGTAATCGTATCGCCCCGCAGAATAAAGTGAATATGTCATTTATAGCGCACGGTGAACGCTGTAAAAAAAAACGAAAAAAAAAACAATAGTACAATTGCTGTTTTTTAGTCACCGCGCCACTTAAAATAGAATAAAAACTGATCAAAAAGCTGCATGCACCCCAAGAAAACTACAATGCATTCCTCAAGGGGTCTAGTTTCCAAATTGGGGTCACTTTTGGGGGGTTCCCAATGTTTTGGCACCACAAGACCTCTTCAAACCGGACATGGTGCCTAATAAAAAAGAGGCTTCAAAATCCACTGGGTGCTCCTTTGCTTCGGAGGCCGGCGCTTCAGTCCATTACTGCACTAGGGCCACATGTGGGATATTTCTCAAAACTGCAGAATCTGGGCAATACGTATTAATTTGCGTTTCACTGATAAATCCTTTTGTGTTATAAAAAAAATGGTATAAAGAGGATTTTCTGACCAAAAAAAAATGTAAATTTCACTTCTACTTTGCTCTAAATTTTTGTGAAACACCTAAAGGGTTCATAAACTTTCTACATGCTGTTGTGAATACTTTGAGGGGTCTAGTTTCTAAAATGGGGTATTTGATAGGGGTCTCTAATATATGGGCCCCTCAAAGCAACTTCAGAACTGAACTGGAACCTAAAAAAATAAATAAATGAGGCAATACTTCACTTCTTACATTATACTGATAATGAGCCGTGCCCACCCCGAGATGGCCCCATTTTTGACCGTTTGTATAAACGGAGACCCCTATTAGACCATTCCAGTGCCCGGTTTTCCCAAGCATACACCCCCGAGAAGTGTATTTCTATTGATGAGTCCCTGTTACATTTTAAAGGGAGGGTTCAATTCCGCGAGTACCTGCCGGGTAAGAGGGCAAGGTATGGCGTGAAGATGTATAAGCTGTGAGAGTGCATCAGGGTATACCTACAGGTTTAGGATATATGAAGGAAAGGCCACCCCCAAACCAGACTGCATCCTGGACTACAATAGGTACATGGGAGGGATGGACTTGTAAGATCAAGCCCTGAAGCCCTACAGCGCCATGCGGTGTGGAATAAGAAGCTGGCCGGGCACATCATACAGATCGCATTGTACAATGTGTACATGCTACGTCGATGTGCAGGCCAGACGGGAACTTTCCTGGAATTTCAAGAGGTGATTATCAAGAACCTAATCTTTAGGGACCAAGAAGGGGGGGCACCCAGTACTTCTGGAAGCGAGCCCACACGCATCGTACCAGGGCAACACTTTCCAGGAGAAGTTCCCCAAACTGGCAAGAAGGGAAAAAGTCAAAAGAGGTGCAAAGTCTGCTATAAGAGGGCGATAAGGGATGACACAATATATCAATGTGACACGTGTCCCGAATAACCAGAGCTCTGTATGAAAGTGTTTTAAAATTTATCATACATCCCTTGGTTTATAATTTACCCCAATTTTACTTACCCTGATGCACTCCACACAGCTTATCCCCCCTCGTCTTTCCCCTCTGGGCCCTGCTGTGTGTCCAGGCAGCTGATAACAGCCACATGTAGGGTATTGCCATACCCGGGAGAACCCACATTACAGTTTATGGGGTGTAGGTCTCCGGTCAAAATGCTCACTACACCTCTAGATGAATGCCTTAAGGGTGTAGTTTTTAAAAGGGGGTCACTTCTTGCGGGTTTCAACTGTACTGGTACCTCAGAGGCTTCTGCATACATGACTTCGCACTAGAAAATCCCCAGTAGGCCAAATGGTGGTCCTTTCCTTCTGAGCCCTCCCATGGGCCCAAACGGCAGTTTATCACCACAAATGGGGTATTGCCGCACTCAGGACAAATTGGGCAACAAAATTGAGTTTTTTATTTCTTGTGAAAATAAGAATTTTTGAGCTAAAATGACATATTATTGGAAAAAATATATATTTTTTTAATTCCCAGCCCAATTCAAATAAGTTCTGTGAAGAAACTATGGAGTCTAAATGGTCACATTACCCATAAATGAATTCCTTGAGGGGTGCAGTTTCCAAAATGGGGTCACTTCTGGTGGGTTTCCATTGCTTTGACACACTGCGCTCCTTCCCTTCTGAGGCCTCCCATGGGCCCAAACGGCAGTTTATTGCCACAAATGGGGTATTGATGCACTCAGGAGAAATTGGGCAACAAAATTGAGTATTTTGTTCCCTGTGAAAATAAGAAATTTTGGTAAAAAATTACATCTTATTGGAAAAAATTTAATTTTTTTAATGTCACAGCCCAATTGAAATAGGTGCTGTGAAAAAACTGTGTGGTCAAAATGCTAACAACAACCATAAATGAATTCCTTGAGGGGTGTAGTTTCCAAAATGGGGTCACTTTTGGTGGGTTTCCATTGCTTTGATACCTCTGAGGCTCTGCAAATGCGACATGGCACCCGAAAACCAATCCAACAAAATCTGGACTCCAACAAACATATAGCGCTCCTTTCCTTCTGAGCCCTCCCATGGGCCCAAACGGCAGTTTATCACCACAAATGGGGTATTTCCACACTAAGGACAAATTGGGCAACAAAATGGGGTATTTTGTTCCCTGTGAAAATAAGAAATTTTGATCACAAATGACATTTTATTGGAAAAAGTGAAATTTTTTTCATTTCAGAGCCCAATTCAAATACGTGCTGTGAAAAAACTGTGCGGTCAAAATGGTAACAACAACCCTAAATGAATTCCTTGAGGGGTGTAGTTTCCAAAATGGGGTCACTATTGGGGGATTCCTACTGTTTTGACACCTCAACACCTCTTCAAACCTGGCATGCTGCCTAAAATATATTCTAATAAAAAAGTGGACTCAAAATGCACTAGGTGCTTCTTTGCTTCTAGGGCTTGTGTTTTAGTCCACGAGCGCAGTAGGGCCACATGTGGGAGATTTCTAAAAACTGCAGAATCTGGACAATACATATTTAGTAGTGTTTCTCTGGTTAAACCTTCTGTGTTACAGAAAAAAATAATGAATAAAATTGAAATTCAGCAAGAAAAATGAAATTTGCAAATTTCACCTCCACATTGCTTTAATTCCTGTGAAATGCCTGAAGGGTTAAAAAACTTTCTAACTGCTGTTTTGAATACTTTGAGGGGTCTAGTTTTTAAAATGGGGTGTTTTATCAGGGTTTCTAATACATAGGCCCCTCAAAGCCACTTCAGAACTCAAGAGGTACCTTAAAAAAAAGGCTTTTGAAATTTTCTTAAAAATATGAGAAATTGCTGTTTATGTTCTAAGCCTTGTAACGTCCAAGAAAAATAAAAGAATGTTCTAAAAACGATGCCAATCTAAAGTAGACATATGGGAAATGTGAACTAGTAACTATTTTGGGTGGTATAACCGTCTGTTTTACAAGCAGATGCATTTAAATTCTGAAAAATGCAATTTTTTCAACATTTTCTCTAAATGTTGCAATTTTTCACCAATAAACACTGAATATATCGACCAAATTTTACCACGAACATGAAGCCCAATGTGTCACGAGAAAACAATCTCAGAATCGCTTGGGTAGGTTTAAGCATTCCAACGTTATTACCACATAAAGTGAAATATGTCAGATTTGAAAAATGGGCTCTGAGCCTTAAGGCCAAAACTAGGCTGCGTCCTTAAGGGGTTAATGAATATTCTGGAGAATGAAACTTTTTTTTTAAAAATACGTTTTATTTAAAAATTTGCAGACAGGATGAAGGGCAAACAAGTGCACCAAAAAATAAATTATGTTACATCACATGGGATACAGAAAGGAAATATATAGGGAAGGGGTAATCAGCAACATTCAAAAACTTTTTTATAGTTTGTCAATAATAACACTTAAACAACAATAAAACCTGTTGTCTATGCCGTGACAATATCACAATTATACGAGGAGTGTGTGCAATAGGCAAAGCAATAACCGAATAAGGTTAGGGACATACACCACGAGACAAACGTTAATGTTCCTCTACATCAAAAGTCTCTGGAGTATCTAACCAGGGACCCCAGACCTTGAAGAATTTATCCGGACACCCTCTATGTTGATATACTAATCGCTCATATGTTATCACTGTATTAACAAGACCTCTCCATTGAGCAACCGAGGGTGCGTTATCAGCCATCCAGCGGATAGCTATGGCCTTCCTAGCCAAAAAACAGGGTTTCTTTCAAGAAAATTCGCATGTAGTGTGGCCAAATCTCTTCATCTAAGACTTGGTTCACACGAGCACATTAACGTCTGTAATGGACGGACGTATTTCGGCCGGAAGTCCCGGACCGAACTCAGTGCAGGGAGCCGGGCTCCTAGCATCATAGTTATGTACGATGCTAGGAGTCCCTGCCTCTCTGCAGGACAACTGTCCCGTACTGTAATCATATTTTCAGTACGGGATAGTAGTTCCACGGAGAGGCAGGGACTCCTAGCATCGTACATAACTATGATGCTAGGAGCCCGGCTCCCTGCACTGAGATCGGTCCGGGACTTCCGGCTGAAATACGTCCGTCCATTACGGACGTTAATGTGCTCGTGTGAACACAGCCTAAGATACCAAATAAAGCCACCTTAGGGGAAATGGGCACAGGGGACGGTAAAAGGGAGGATAAGAGGCTATATATTTGTGCCCAATAATTTGAAATATATGGACAGTTCCACATAAGATGCCAGAAATCTGCATCCAAACAATGGCATCTGCGACATTCCGTGGTGGGTATTCTACCCATTTTATGCAATCTAATAGGGCTCAAATAGGATTGGTGTAAAGGATCTGCCAGGCACAACTTCTGTGTATACGCCCATAGGCAATCAGTCTGCACCTGAGTCTATGTCTCTGAGACTGACTCCAGCTTCCACCACTCAGGCTGGCAGGCTTAGGAGTGGGAGAGCCTATCGCAGCCTGGTGAGACGGAGCTAGCTCCCGCCCTCTGTCTATTTATACCTGCCTTTCCTGTTCCTCCTTTGCTTGTGATTCTTCTCGTGTGGTTTCCTGGCCCAGCTACAGCTTCTGACTATTTCATCCTGCTCCATACTGACCCTGGCTTACTGACTACTCTCCTGCTCTGCGTTTGGTACCTCGTACATTCCTGTTTTGACTCGGCTCGTTCACCACTCTTGTTGCTCACGGTGTTTGGGGTACTGGAGATACCATTTTTGGGTCAAATCCTCACTCCTCATGAATTCCGCATGGCCCCCGCCAAGGTCCAGGCTGTGGCGGAATGGGTCCAACCTGCCTCCCTGAAGGCATTACAGTGTTTCTTGGGCTTCGCTAATTATTACAGGAGATTTATTGCTAACTTCTCGGTCATCGCTAAGCCTCTTATGGACCTCACTCGCAAAGGTGCTGATCTCCTCCACTGGCCTCCTGAGGCTGTCCAGGCTTTTGAGGTCATTAAGAAGTGCTTTATCTCGGCCCTGGTGCTGGTTCAGCGCAACCAAATGGAGCCATTTATCGTGGAAGTTGACGCATCCGAGGTGGGGGCTGTCTTGTCCCAGGGTACCAGGTCCCTCACCCATCTCCGTCCCTGTGCCTACTTCTCCAGGAAGTTTTCGCCCACTGAGAGTAACTATGATATTGGCAACCGCAAACTCTTAGCCATTAAATGGGCATTTGAAGAGAGGCGCCACTTCCTGGAGGGGGCTAGGCACCAGGTGACGGTCCTTACCGACCACAAGAATCTGGTTTTCCTAGAATCTGCCCGGAGGCTGAACCCGAGACAAGCTCGATGGGCGCTATTTTTTACCAGATTCAACTTTTTGGTTACCTATAGGGCTGGGTCTAAAAATATTAAGGCCGATGCACTGTCGCGTAGCTTCATGGCCAGCCCTCCTTCGGAGGAAGATCCTGCTTGTATTTTGCCTCCTGGTATAATCATTTCTTCTATTGATTCTGATTTAGTCTCTGAAATTGCGGCTGATCAAGGTTCAGCTCCCGGGAACCTTCCTGAGGACAAGCTGTTTGTTCCCCTGCAATTCCGGCTAAGGGTACTTAGGGAAAATCATGACTCCGCACTATCTGGTCATCCAGGCGTCCTGGGTACCAAACACCTCATTGCCAGAAACTATTGGTGGCCTGGGTTGCCTAAAGACGTTAAGGCCTACGTCGCCGCTTGTGAGGTTTGTTTTAGGTCCAAGACTCCCAGGTCCCGACCAGCGGGCTTACTACGTTCTTTGCCCATTCTCCAGAGACCTTGGACCCATATCTCCATGGATTTTATCACCGATTTGCCTCCATCTCAAGGCAAGTCGGTGGTGTGGGTTGTAGTAGACCGCTTCAGTAAGATGTGCCACTTTGTGCCCCTCAAGAAACTACCCAATGCCAAGACGTTAGCTACCTTGTTTGTCAAACACATCCTGCGTCTCCATGGGGTCCCTGTCAATATTGTTTCGGACAGAGGGGTACAATTTTCATTGTTTTGGAGAGCCTTCTGTAAAAAGTTGGAGATTGATCTGTCCTTCTCCTCTGCCTTCCATCCTGAAACTAATGGCCAAACTGAGAGGACTAATCAATCTCTACAACAATATTTAAGGTGTTTTATCTCTGACTGTCAATATGATTGGGTCTCATTCCCCTCGCCGAATTTTCCCTTAATAACCGGGTCAGTAACTCGTCAGGGGTCTCCCCCTTTTTCTGTAATTTTGGGTTTAATCCACGGTTCTCCTCTGTTTCACCTGGTAGTTCCAACAATCCCGAGGTAGAGGTCGTTCATCGGGAACTGTGCACAGTCTGGGCCCAGGTTCAGAAGAACCTAGAGGCGTCCCTGAGTGTACAAAAGACTCAGGCTGATAGAAGACGTTCTGCTAACCCCTTGTTTATGGTCGGGGATCTGGTGTGGTTATCGTCTGGGAACTTGCGCCTTAGGGTTCCGTCCAAGAAGTTTGCTCCCCGGTTTATTGGGCTGTCTAAGGTCATTGAAGTCCTCAATCCTGTCTCCTTCCAACTGGAGCTGCCCCCATCTTTTCGAATACACGATGTGTTTCATGCCTCCCTCCTTAAACGCTGCTCCCTGTCCTTGGCTCCCTCGAGGAAACCTCCTGTTCCCGTTCTCACCCCTGAGGGGTGGAATTAGAGGTGGCCAAGATTGTGGACAGCAAGATGGTCCAAGGCTCCCTCCAGTACCTGGTCCATTGGAGAGGATACGGGCCTGAGGAGAGGACTTGGGTACCCGCCCGGGATGTTCACGCTGGGGTATTGGTCAGGAAGTTCCACCTCCGTTTCCCCAATAAACCAGGTCCACTTAGAAAGGGTCCGGTGGCCCCTCATAAAAGGGGGGGGTACTGCACCTGAGTCTATGTCTCTGAGACTGACTCCAGCTTCCACCACTCAGGCTGGCAGGCTTAGGAGTGGGAGAGCCTATCGCAGCCTGGCCAGACGGAGCTAGCTCCCGCCCTCTGTCTATTTATACCTGCCTTTCCTGTTCCTCCTTTGCTTGTGATTCTTCTCGTGTGGTTTCCTGGCCCAGCTACAGCTTCTGACTATTTGATCCTGCTCGATACTGACCCTGGCTTACTGACTACTCTCCTGCTCTGCGTTTGGTACCTCGTACACTCCTGGTTTGACTCGGCTCGTTCACCACTCTTGTTGCTCACGGTGTTGCCGTGGGCAACTGCCCCTTTTCCCTTTGCTTTGTGTACCCTTGTCTGTTTGTCTCGTGCACTTACTGAGCGTAGGGACCGCCGCCCAGTTGTACCCCGTCGCCTAGGGCGGGTCGTTGCAAGTAGGCAGGGACAGAGTGGCGGGTAGATTAGGGCTCACTTGTCCGTTTCCCTACCCCCATCATTACAATTGGTGTATAATATATAATTGTATCAATTTATTATTTATCGCTGGAGAAACTGACATATGAGAGCTAAACACTGCATCTTTATCTTCCGATTAAAGATATGGAATCTGCCCCAACCATCTATCAAATACAGGCAACGGTACCGAAGTGAGCTTGGAAGAGAGTAGATGGGTGTACAGTGCTGATATGAGGCCCTTAGGTCCCTGTGATTTCAAGATACCAATAAGGGGATAGTCAGATATAACACTAATGTTCTGCGGAAACTGGGAGTGGACGGCATGGCGAAGCTGAAAGTATCTATACCTCTGTACGTGAGGGAAGTCGTGAGCCTCTTAACTGCAGGGGTGTAACAAAGGAACCCTCAGCAAAAACGTCTCCAACCTTCCCTACACCTAAGTCCTGCCAAAAGCACGAGTCTTGTATGCTAAATAATGAAGGCAGGGTAGGATTATCCCATAGAGGCAGTTCCGGGAGAACTTCAGTATAATGCGATATATTTTTTGCAGCGCGCCATATTTTTAAAGCCATTCTATGTAAGGGGAGCAACTCTGTAGGTCGCGTAAAATGAGGGTATTCTAGGTAACTGATAAGAGTGCTACCCGCCACCAGAGAGGCCAGATACCTAGTCGAGTCTGACAGAGGTTCATCTAGGAACCAATCACTAATGCCTCGCAACTGGCCAGCTAAATAATAAATGTGCAGGTCAGACAGTGCCATTCCCCCCTCTGCTTTGGGGCGCTGTAGGGTAGTGAGTTTAAGTTTAGAACGAGAGGAGCCCCAGATGAATGTAATAAATAAGGAGTGCAGTGAACGGAAATATGACTGAGGGACAGAAACCGGCATATGCTCCAGTATATATAAGCATTTAGGTTGGAAGACCATCTTAATCAAGTTGATCCGACCAGCAATCGACAATGGTAACTTAGACCACAACTTTAATTTCAGGTTTATGTGAGTTAATAGCGGATCTATAGTTGCATCCATCACCCCATTGTGGTCCAGAACCATCTCAATTCCCAAATATGTAAACCACTTCTAAACCACATTGTCACACTATCGGATCCAGCGGTGGAGTAGAGGCTGTATACATTCTAGGTGATTTTTGCCAATTTACCCTTAACCCTGAAAATCTGGAAAAAGTGTCAAGTAAATTATCAGCCAGGCCAAAGGACTCAGAAGGATTACTTAGGAAAAGGACCATGTCATCTGCATACAGATCCACCACACTAGTGATCCCTCTCCACTGCACACTCGTTATCATAGGGGTAGATCGTAAACTAATCGCTGTAGCCACTATAGCTATCGCAAATACGGAAAGGAAATCGGTCTATACGAGCTACAACACTCCAGAGCTTTACCTTGTTTCAAGAGAACTATAATAGAGGCATCATAGAAGGTGGAGGGGAGAGAATGGGTTTCAATAGCTTTACGGAGAGTATCCAACAATAAGGGGTTAACATGATCCTGATATTTTCTGTAGACCTCAATAGGGAGTCCATCAGGGCCAGGAGATTTATTAGACGCCATATCACGCATGGCTTCTTGGACCTCTTCCATAGATATAGGGGCATCAAGTAACGTGACCTGTTCATGTGTTAAAGCGGGGAAGGTGGGATCCTGCAGATAGGCCAGGACGTCATCTATATCACAATGAGTAGAAGAGCTATACAAATCTGTATAATAGTCCATAAACCCAGCGGCAATAGCACCCCCCTCTGTTAACACAAGGCCAGAGGAATCTCTAATTTTACAAACAGAGCTAGGAGCGTTATCCTCTTTAATCAAGTGGGCTAATAAATGACTAGATTGGTTACCCATTTCAAAATAATATTGTTTTGTAAAAAAAAAAGTTTGCGCTTAGTTTTCAAATGAAGTTGATGTTGATACAAGAGAGATTAACTCATCCAAGCAGATTTATAGTCCTCTGAGGGGGCAGCCAAATTACTCTCTAAATTCCTTTCTTAGTGAGCCGTAGTTTTTTTAATGTATGAGATAGTGGATCGCAGACAACCATGAAAGTAAGCTTTAAACGTGTCCCATTTCAAGGTGTGTGCAATAGGAAGGTCATGAACCTGCAAAAATTGAGCTATTGTTTTTATGTCTGGGATACGATCACAGGGACCAATCTGCTTCAACCAAACTGGGTGTAGCTTCCAAGTGGGTAACAGGCGTCGGCCCGGAAATTCCAATCTAACAACAAGGGCACCATGGTCTGAAATCCCCCTACGATCATGTGAAACCGAACCAACATACAGAGACAAATTTGGTGAGCAGAAAATAGATTCGAGAGAGAGAGTATGCCTCCCAACTGAGTGGTAGGTATATTCTAAATCCTGGGGATGATGGTACCTCCACATATCTATCCAGCCCACACCATCTACTAACTGACTAAGCGGAGTATGAGGTGTCAAAGACAAGGAAGTGCCACGTGAAAAACGATCCATATTAATATTCATCACCTGATTAAAGTCACGCATACATAAAACAGAGGAATTAGGGAATTGATGGGCAAATGCAATGGCAGCCTGGAGGACATAGGTTTTCACCTGCGGTGGGTTATAAATGCACAAAATGTCATAAGGTTTGGTATCAATTTCAGCATAAGCAAACACAAATCTGCCTAAAGGATCTCTACGAATCTGTATGGGGTTCCATCTCAGAGATCTATGTATTAATAATGAGACTCCTCTAGAATAGGTGGTATGACAAGAATGACATGCCCATTGGACCCATGGCCTCCTTAAACAGTCAGATCTATCAGTAATAAGATGTGTTTCCTGCAGACTAATTAGGTGGGGATTAGATCTTTTAAGTTGGGAAAAAACGGAGGTCCGCTTGGACACAGTCCCTAGGCCACGTACATTCCATGAAACACAATTCAAAGACATCGCCATCAGTTTTAGATTGACAAGCTTCCACCTTACGCTTAGTATCAGTGAGGGTAGTAGCAAGAGGACCAACTCTATCTTCCACCCGAGAGAGTCTATCTTCCAACTCTCCCATGCGTCATACAATATTGTCCATGTCTTGACGAAGCAGGCTGACATCAATCTTTATCTCATCAATTTTACCCGTTTTGCAGGCATCTATGGCCGTCAAAAGTTGCATAGAAACTTGTCTGAGAGTGGGTTCCGGATCCGAATCAGGGTCCATCACATGATGCGACTGGGAACCATCTTCTCTTTGCTTAGATTGTGAGGATCTCATCTTGCGCGGAGCAGAACCATCATCATCTTGCTCGGTACGAGCAAAGTCCTTCAATTTGTCAACTGCAGATTGATGCTTAGATCTGTTCATTGTGAACAATATATAGTATATAGTAAAGAACAATCCAACGAAGGAGGAGAGCTGTCACTTTCCACAGGTATATATATATAGGAGCAAGAGAGCTTAATTAGCCTGTTACAGCAAATGAGGTTTAAACAGGTAGTGTGCAGCAGGTAATATCAGCGTGTCCCAGGTCAGGTAAAGTCAAAGAAAATGGCCGCCGCCAGTAGTTATATATCTCACCCCCTGCAGCCATAAGGCCGACAGACAGGCAAGAAGCAGGGGTAGTCAGGAGCTCACCCGGACAGCGGCACTCGGCGACACAGGCACTGGATATGGGGGATGGAGGTATGCAGCTCCACAATGTAAGGCCGCAGAACACCACGCGGTCAGCCCACGAGCAGCACAGAGGGATGGCGTCACAAGATGCCCGTCTTCTTAGTCCAGGATCACCGGAGAGACAGTCTGAGTAGTTCAGCGACTGCTCAGCACCAGATCAGGTCAGGATGATGGCCGGATTAGTTACGGTCCCCGGGAGCTCAGCTCATGCACGTCCTTCCATCTCCGGAGAATTAAACTTTTACATATAATTTATTATATTTTATGTCTTCTGTCGACAATATATTGATGGTTAGAAAAGAACACCGAAATGCAAAAATCCACAGCCCCGAACCAACGAACCTAATATCCATTGGAGTTATGGCGTTTGCACAGGACTGCGCTCACCTCTAGTGCTAATTACATATATCAGCCATCATCCGTAGATATATTAGAACACTTGCTTGCGTTGTACAGGCAAGAACCCGAGGGTCCTATGAACCTCTTATCCATCCATTTAATGTCCTATTTTGACATTAGAAGACACTTTATGGCACGTGGTATTGCTAGGACAGAGCATTCAGGCTACACGAAAATCTAAAACATCATAAACAGAAAATGATCGGGAGGTTTCTTCTTTTTATAAAAAAATTATAATAAAAATTAGCTGCTAATGTGGGAACTTGGTCCCTATGGTCTGGGTACACAGTATACCTCGCCGAAAGTGGAAGTTCTGTTTGCGAGAGTCCTTGTCTGAGTTATATGTACCTGTCGTTTGTTGTTTTGTGGGACGAGTTGTAGTTTTTCATGGCACAATTTATGGTACCGTATAAAGTACTGGGAAACGGGAAAAAAATTATTTGTGTGGTGGAATGGGGAAAAAAAAACCTGTCATTCCTTTGTTTTTCGGGTTTCCTTTTCACCGTGCAGTAAAAATGACATATTAACTTTTTTCTGCAGGTCAATACCATTACGGCGATACCAAATTTATTTTGTTTCTTTTATGTTTTACTACTTTACAAGGAAAAAAATGTTTGTTAAAAATAAAAATTGTTTTGTGTTGCCATATTCTGAGAGCTATAACTTTTTGCATTTTCCGTCGATTTAGCGGTACGAGGGGTGTTTTTCACAGGGAGAGCTGTAGTTTTTATTGGTACTATTTTGTGTACTATTTTGGGTTCCATACAACTTTTTCATCCCTCTTTGATGAGTTAACCAAAAACTAGCGATTTTGTTTTTTACTGCGATTATATTGTACTAATTCTGACATTTACGGACGTGGCGATACCAGTTATGTTATGCTGATTTTTTTTACGTTGCCTCTGGCAGGACTTAATAGGAGCACAAATATGGCAGACCTTCAAAGGGCCCCTGGCTGCCATGACAATCATCGGCGCCCCGCGATTGCGTTGCAGAGGGCCGATGGGATGTCAGAGGGGGGGGGGGGCTGTCTTATTGTGGGTGAAGCATGGCACATAGGGTTTGTTAACTGGGGTTAAAATAATAAGTCACTACATTTGATTGCAACAGAGATAACATGGATCAACTGACCAATAAATCTACTCTTTTACTTATAGTTGATAGATATTTTCTTTGACAATATTTTACTTGTATTGTGAATATGTCCTTTGTAGTCACACAGAAATGGCTGATTGACATCAATTACAAAAGTTTTCTTATCTGCAGTCACAGTCATCACAGTGAGGAGAGCGATGGCTGACGGGTGTTGTCTCCCAATGAACCTTTCAAAAAATTCCCTCTTAGATTTATTCCTTCCTGAGGAATATGGTATAACCACAGTCTAATCCAATGTGTCCATAGCATCTGATGTTTTACCTCACAGGTATCTGCACCTTTCTGGGTAATAAGAGAAATCCTATCCTTGTCAGCAGATATGTCTTGTCTCTCGTTAGTATTGATATCTCTCTTCTGAACAAACTTATTCTCTCTTATTCCTCCCTAGTATATACATCTCCGCTCTTGGTTTAGGCTTCTTCTCTAGTTATTTTCTCTGATTTTTACCTCAGAATCATACGGCTTCTGTCTCCTTCTCTAACTGCCTCAGACCAGACTCTCTTCCCGCCATTCACTCCCTCAGTCTCCTCAGTGATGATGTCATTAAGCCCCGCCCTTTACTTCCTGCTGCATCCACAAAACAAGCGCTGCATCCGAGCATCTGTAGAAATAGGAAAACAAGAATCAACTCTCCTCCTTCACCACTACACACCCGCAGGACCCATCCCACATAGTAGTCACATCCTACATACTAGTTATATCCTACATACTAGTCACATCCTACATACTAGTTACATCCTACATACTAGTCACATCCTACATACTAGTCACATACCACATACTAGTCACATCCTACATATTAGTCATATCCTACATACTAGTCACATCCTACATACTAGTCACATCCTACATACTAGTCACATCCTACACACTAGTCATATCCTACATACTAGTCACATCCCACATACTAGTCACATCCTACATACTAGTCATATCCTACATACTAGTCACATCCTACATACTAGTCATATCCTACATACTAGTCACATCCTACATACTAGTCACATCCCACATACTAGTCACATCCTACACACTAGTCACATCCTACATACTAGTCACATCCTACATACTAGTCACATCCTACACACTAGTCATATCCTACATACTAGTCACATCCCACATACTAGTCACATCCTACATACTAGTCATATCCTACATACTAGTCACATCCTACATACTAGTCACATCCTACATACTAGTCACATCCTACATACTAGTCACATCCTACATACTAGACACATCCTACATACTAGACACATCCTACATACTAGTCACATACCACATACTAGTCACATCCTACATACTAGTCACATCCTACATACTAGTCATATCCTACATACTAGTCACATCCTACATACTAGTCACATCCTACATACTAGTCACATCCTACATACTAGTCACATCCTACACACTAGTCATATCCTACATACTAGTCACATCCCACATACTAGTCACATCCTACATACTTGTCATATCCTACATACTAGTCACATACTACATACTAGTCACATCCTACATACTAGTCACATCCTACATACTAGTCACATCCCACATACTAGTCACATCCTACATACTAGTCACACCCTACATACTAGTCACATCCTACATACTAGTCACATCCTACATACTAGTCACATCCTACATACTAGTCACATCCTACATACTAGTCACATCCCACATACTAGTCACATCCTACATACTAGTCACATCCTACATACTAGTCACATCCTACATACTAGTCACATCCTACATACTAGTCACATCCTACACACTGGTCACATCCCACATACTAGTCACATCCCACATACTAGTCACATCCTACATACTAGTCATATCCCACATACTAGTCACATCCTACATACTAGTCATATCCTACATATTAGTCACATCCTACATACTAGTCACATGCTACATACTAGTCACATCCTACATACTAGTCACATCCCACATACTAGTCACATCCTACATACTAGTCACACCCTACATACTAGTCACATCCCACATACTAGTCACATTCTACATACTAGTCACATCCTACATACTAGTCACATCCTACACACTAGTCACATCCCATATACTAGTCACATCCTACATACTAGTCATATCCTACATACTAGTCACATCCTAGTCACATCCTACATACTAGTCATATCCTACATACTAGTCACATCCTACATACTAGTCACATCCTACATACTAGTCACACCCTACATACTAGTTATATCCTACATACTAGTCACATACTAGTCACATCTTACATACTACTCACATCCCACATACTAGTCACACCTTACATACTAGTCATATCCTACATACTAGTCATATCCTACACACTAGTCACATCTTACATACTAGTCACATCCCACATACTAGTCTATCTACATACCAGTCATATCCTACATACTAGTCATATCCCACATACTAGTCAAATCCTACATACTAGTCACATCCTACATACTAGTCATATCCTACATACTAGTCAAATCCTACATACTAGTCATATCCTACATACTAGTCATATCCTACACACTAGTCACATCCTACACACTAGTCACATCCTACATACTAGTCACATCCTACATACTAGTCATATCCTACATACTAATCATATCCCACATACTAGTCACATCCCACTTACTAGTCACATCCTACATACTAGTCACATCCTACATACTAGTCATATCCTACATACTAGTCAAATCCTACATACTAGTCATATCCTACACACTAGTCATATCCTACACACTAGTCACATCCTACACACTAGTCACATCCTACATACTAGTCACATCCTACATACTAGTCATATCCTACATACTAGTCACATCCTACATACTAGTCACATCCTACATACTAGTCACATCCTACATACTAGTCACTTCCTACATACTAGTCATATCCCACATACTAGTCACATCCCACATACTAGTCACATCCCACATACTAGTCACATCCTACATACTAGTCACATCCCACATACTAGACACATCCTACATACTAGTCACATCCCACATACTAGTCACATCCCACATACTATTCACATCCTACATACTAGTCACATCCTACATACTAGTCATATCCTACATACTAGTCAAATCCTACATACTAGTCATATCCTACATACTAGTCATATCCTACACACTAGTCACATCCTACACACTAGTCACATCCTACATACTAGTCACATCCTACATACTAGTCATATCCTACATACTAGTCAAATCCTACACACTAGTCAAATCCTACACACTAGTCACATCCTAAATACTAGTCACATCCTAAATACTAGTCACATCCTACATACTAGTCATATCCTACATAGTAGTCATATCCCACATACTAGTCACATCCCACATACTAGTCACATCTTACATACTAGTCACATCCTACATACTAGTCACATCCTACATACTAGTAACATCCTACATACTAGTCACATCCCACATACTAGTCACATCCTACATACTAGTCACATCCTACACACTAGTCATATCCTACATACTAGTCACATCCCACATACTAGTCACATCCTACATACTTGTCATATCCTACATACTAGTCACATACTACATACTAGTCACATCCTACATACTAGTCACATCCTACATACTAGTCACATACCACATACTAGTCACATCCTACATACTAGTCATATCCTACATACTAGTCACATCCTACATACTAGTCACATCCTACATACTAGTCACATCCTACATACTAGTCACATCCTACACACTAGTCATATCCTACATACTAGTCACATCCCACATACTAGTCACATCCTACATACTAGTCATATCCTACATACTAGTCACATCCTACATACTAGTCACATCCTACATACTAGTCACATCCTACATACTAGTCACATCCTACATACTAGACACATCCTACATACTAGTCACATCCTACATACTAGTCACATACCACATACTAGTCACATCCTACATACTAGTCACATCCTACATACTAGTCACATCCTACATACTAGTCACATCCTACATACTAGTCACATCCCACATACTAGTCACATCCTACATACTAGTCACATCCTACATACTAGTCACATCCTACATACTAGTCACATCCTACATACTAGTCACATCCTACACACTGGTCACATCCCACATACTAGTCACATCCCACATACTAGTCACATCCTACATACTAGTCATATCCCACATACTAGTCACATCCTACATACTAGTCATATCCTACATACTAGTCACATCCTACATACTAGTCACATGCTACATACTAGTCACATCCTACATACTAGTCACATCCCACATACTAGTCACATCCTACATACTAGTCACACCCTACATACTAGTCACATCCCACATACTAGTCACATTCTACATACTAGTCACATCCTACACACTAGTCACATCCCACATACTAGTCACATCCCACATACTAGTCACATCCTACATACTAGTCATATCCCACATACTAGTCACATCCTACATACTAGTCATATCCTACATACTAGTCACATCCTACATACTAGTCACATGCTACATACTAGTCACATCCTACATACTAGTCACATCCCACATACTAGTCACATCCTACATACTAGTCACACCCTACATACTAGTCACATCCCACATACTAGTCACATTCTACATACTAGTCACATCCTACATACTAGTCACATCCTACACACTAGTCACATCCCACATACTAGTCATATCCTACATACTAGTCACATCCTAGTCACATCCTACATACTAGTCATATCCTACATACTAGTCCCATCCTACATACTAGTCACATCCTACATACTAGTCACACCCTACATACTAGTCACACCCTACATACTAGTCATATCCTACATACTAGTCACATACTAGTCACATCTTACATACTACTCACATCCCACATACTAGTCACACCTTACATACTAGTCATATCCTACATACTAGTCATATCCTACACACTAGTCACATCCTACACACTAGTCACACCCTACATACTAGTCACATCCTACATACTAGTCACATCCTACATTCTAGTCACATCCTACATACTAGTCACATCTTACATACTAGTCACATCCCACATACTAGTCTATCTACATACCAGTCATATCCTACATACTAGTCATATCCCACATACTAGTCAAATCCTACATACTAGTCACAGCCTACATACTAGTCATATCCTACATACTAGTCAAATCCTACATACTAGTCATATCCTACATACTAGTCATATCCTACACACTAGTCACATCCTACACACTAGTCACATCCTACATACTAGTCACATCCTACATACTAGTCATATCCTACATACTAATCATATCCCACATACTAGTCACATCCCACTTACTAGTCACATCCTACATACTAGTCACATCCTACATACTAGTCATATCCTACATACTAGTCAAATCCTACATACTAGTCATATCCTACACACTAGTCATATCCTACACACTAGTCACATCCTACACACTAGTCACATCCTACATACTAGTCACATCCTACATACTAGTCATATCCTACATAGTAGTCATATCCCACATACTAGTCAAATCCTACAAACTAGTCATATCCTACATACTAGTCACATCCTACATACTAGTCACATCCTACATACTAGTCACATCCTACATACTAGTCACTTCCTACATACTAGTCATATCCCACATACTAGTCAAATCCCACATACTAGTCACATCCCACATACTAGTCACATCCTACATACTAGTCACATCCCACATACTAGACACATCCTACATACTAGTCACATCCAACATACTAGTCACATCCCACATACTATTCACATCCTACATACTAGTCACATCCTACATACTAGTCATATCCTACATACTAGTCAAATCCTACATACTAGTCATATCCTACATACTAGTCATATCCTACACACTAGTCACATCCTACACACTAGTTACATCCTACATACTAGTCACATCCTACATACTAGTCATATCCTACATACTAGTCAAATCCTACACACTAGTCAAATCCTACACACTAGTCACATCCTACATACTAGTCACATCCTACATACTAGTCATATCCTACATAGTAGTCATATCCCACATACTAGTCACATCCCACATACTAGTCACATCTTACATACTAGTCACATCCTACATACTAGTAACATCCTACATACTAGTCACATCCCACATACTAGTCACATCCTACATACTAGTCATATCCTACATACTAGTCACATCCCACATACTAGTCACATACTACATACTAGTCACATCCTACATACTACTCACATCCTACATACTAGTCACATCCTACATACTAGTCACATCCAAAATACAAGTCACATCCTACATACTAGTCATATCCTACATACTAGTCACATCCTACATACTAGTCACATCCTACATACTAGTCACATCCTAAATACTAGTCACATCCCACATGCTAGTCACATCCTACATACTAGTCACATCCTACATACTAGTCACATCCCAAATACTAGTCACATCCTACATACTAGTCACATCCTACATACTAGTCCTATCCCACATACTAGTCACATCCTACATACTAGTCACATCCTACATACTAGTCACATCCTACATACTAGTCACATCCCACATACTAGTCACATCCCACATACTAGTCACATCCTACATACTAGTCACATCCTACATACTAGTCATATCCTACATACTAGTTAAATCCTACATACTAGTCATATCCTACACACTAGTCATATCCTACGCACTAATCACATCCTACACACTAGTCACATCCTACATAATAGTCACATCCTACATACTAGTCATATCCTACATACTAGTCACATCCTACATACTAGTCACATCCTACATACTAGTCACATCCTACATACTAGTCACATCCTACATACAGTCACATCCTACATACTAGTCACATCCTACATACTAGTCATATCCTACATACTAGTCACATCCCACATACTAGTCACATCCCACATACTAGTCACATCTTACATACTAGTCACATCCTACATACTAGTCACATCCTACATACTAGACACATCCTACATACTAGTCACATCCCACATACTAGTCACATCCCACTTACTATTCACATCCTACATACTAGTCACATCCTACATACTAGTCATATCCTACATACTAGTCAAATCCTACAAACTAGTCATATCCTACATACTAGTCATATCCTACACACTAGTCACATCCTACACACTAGTCACATCCTACATACTAGTCATATCCTACATACTAGTCATATCCCACATACTAGTCACATCCTACATACTAGTCACATCCTACATACTAGTCACATCCCACATACTAGTCACATCCCACATACTAGTCACATCCTACATACTAGTCACATCCTACATACTAGTCACATCCTACATACTAGTCATATCCTACACACTAGTCACATCCTACATACTAGTCACATCCTACATACTAGTCATATCCTACATACTAGTCATATCCCACATACTAGTCACATCCTACATACTAGTCACATCCTACATACTAGTCACATCCCACATACTAGTCACATCCCACATACTAGTCACATCCTACATACTAGTCACATCCTACATACTAGTCACATCCTACATACTAGTCAAATCCTACATACTAGTCATATCCTACACACTAGTCATATCCTACGCACTAATCACATCCTACACACTAGTCACATCCTACATAATAGTCACATCCTACATACTAGTCATATCCTACATACTAGTCACATCCTACATACTAGTCACATCCTACATACTAGTCACATCCTACATACTAGTCACATCCTACATACAGTCACATCCTACATACTAGTCACATCCTACATACTAGTCATATCCTACATACTAGTCACATCCCACATACTAGTCACATCCCACATACTAGTCACATCTTACATACTAGTCACATCCTACATACTAGTCACATCCTACATACTAGACACATCCTACATACTAGTCACATCCCACATACTAGTCACATCCCACTTACTATTCACATCCTACATACTAGTCAAATCCTACATACTAGTCATATCCTACATACTAGTCAAATCCTACAAACTAGTCATATCCTACATACTAGTCATATCCTACACACTAGTCACATCCTACACACTAGTCACATCCTACATACTAGTCATATCCTACATACTAGTCATATCCCACATACTAGTCACATCCTACATACTAGTCACATCCTACATACTAGTCACATCCCACATACTAGTCACATCCCACATACTAGTCACATCCTACATACTAGTCACATCCTACATACTAGTCACATCCTACATACTAGTCACATCCTACATACTAGTCAAATCCTACATACTAGTCATATCCTACACACTAGTCATATCCTACACACTAGTCACATCCTACACACTCGTCACATCCTACATACTAGTCACATCCTACATACTAGTCATATCCTACATACTAGTCACATCCTACATACTAGTCACATCCTACATACTAGTCACATCCTACATACTAGTCATATCCTACATACTAGTCACATCCCACATACTAGTCACATCCCACATACTAGTCACATCTTACATACTAGTCACATCCTACATACTAGTCACATCCTACATACTAGTCATATCCTACATACTAGTCACATCCTACATACTAGTCACATCCTACATACTAGTCACATCCCAAATACTAGTCACATCCTACATACTAGTCACATCCTACATACTAGTCACATCCTAAATACTAGTCACATCCCACATACTAGTCACATCCCACATACTAGTTACATCCTACATACTAGTCGCATCCCACTTACTAGTCACATCCTACATACTAGTCACATCCTACATACTAGTCACATCCTACATACTAGTCACATCCTACATACTAGTCATATCCTACATACTAGTCACATCCCACATACTAGTCACATCCCACATACTAGTCACATCTTACATACTAGTCACATCCTACATACTAGTCACATCCTACATACTAGACACATCCTACATACTAGTCACATCCTACATACTAGTCATATCCTACATACTAGTCAAATCCTACAAACTAGTCATATCCTACATACTAGTCATATCCTACACACTAGTCACATCCTACATACTAGTCACATCCTACATACTAGTCATATCCTACATACTAGTCATATCCCACATACTAGTCACATCCTACATACTAGTCACATCCCACATACTAGTCACATCCCACATACTAGTCACATCCTACATACTAGTCACATCCTACATACTAGTCATATCCTACATACTAGTCAAATCCTACATACTAGTCATATCCTACACACTAGTCATATCCTACGCACTAGTCACATCCTACACACTAGTCACATCCTACATACTAGTCACATCCTACATACTAGTCATATCCTACATACTAGTCACATCCTACATACTAGTCACATCCTACATACTAGTCACATCCTACATACTAGTCACATCCTACATACTAGTCACATCCTACATACTAGTCATATCCTACATACTAGTCACATCCCACATACTAGTCACATCCCACATACTAGTCACATCTTACATACTAGTCACATCCTACATACTAGTCACATCCTACATACTAGACACATCCTACATACTAGTCACATCCCACATACTAGTCACATCCCACTTACTATTCACATCCTACATACTAGTCACATCCTACATACTAGTCATATTCTACATACTAGTAAAATCCTACAAACTAGTCACATCCTACATACTAGTCACATCCTACATACTAGTCAAATCCTACATACTAGTCATATCCTACACACTAGTCATATCCTACACACTAGTCACATCCTACACACTCGTCACATCCTACATACTAGTCACATCCTACATACTAGTCACATCCTACATACTAGTCATATCCTACATACTAGTCACATCCTACATACTAGTCACATCCTACATACTAGTCACATCCTACATACTAGTCATATCCTACATACTAGTCACATCCCACATACTAGTCACATCCCACATACTAGTCACATCTTACATACTAGTCACATCCTACATACTAGTCACATCCTACATACTAGTCACATCCTACATACTAGTCACATCCCAAATACTAGTCACATCCTACATACTAGTCACATCCTACATACTAGTCACATCCTAAATACTAGTCACATCCCACATACTAGTCACATCCCACATACTAGTTACATCCTGCATACTAGTCGCATCCCACTTACTAGTCACATCCTACATACTAGTCACATCCTACATACTAGTCACATCCTACATACTAGTCACATCCTACATACTAGTCATATCCTACATACTAGTCACATCCCACATACTAGTCACATCCCACATACTAGTCACATCTTACATACTAGTCACATCCTACATACTAGTCACATCCTACATACTAGACACATCCTACATACTAGTCACATCCCACATACTAGTCACATCCCACTTACTATTCACATCCTACATACTAGTCACATCCTACATACTAGTCATATCCTACATACTAGTCAAATCCTACAAACTAGTCATATCCTACATACTAGTCATATCCTACACACTAGTCACATCCTACATACTAGTCACATCCTACATACTAGTCATATCCTACATACTAGTCATATCCCACATACTAGTCACATCCTACATACTAGTCACATCCTACATACTAGTCACATCCCACATACTAGTCACATCCCACATACTAGTCACATCCTACATACTAGTCACATCCTACATACTAGTCATATCCTACATACTAGTCAAATCCTACATACTAGTCATATCCTACACACTAGTCATATCCTACGCACTAGTCACATCCTACACACTAGTCACATCCTACATACTAGTCACATCCTACATACTAGTCATATCCTACATACTAGTCACATCCTACATACTAGTCACATCCTACATACTAGTCACATCCTACATACTAGTCACATCCTGCATACTAGTCACATCCTACATACTAGTCATATCCTACATACTAGTCACATCCCACATACTAGTCACATCCCACATACTAGTCACATCTTACATACTAGTCACATCCTACATACTAGTCACATCCTACATACTAGTCAAATCCTACATACTAGTCATATCCTACACACTAGTCACATCCTACACACTAGTCACATCCCACATACTAGTCACATCCTACATACTAGTCATATCCTACATACTAGTCACATCCTAGTCACATCCTACATACTAGTCATATCCTACATACTAGTCCCATCCTACATACTAGTCACATCCTACATACTAGTCACACCCTACATACTAGTCACACCCTACATACTAGTCATATCCTACATACTAGTCACATACTAGTCACATCTTACATACTACTCACATCCCACATACTAGTCACACCTTACATACTAGTCATATCCTACATACTAGTCATATCCTACACACTAGTCACATCCTACACACTAGTCACACCCTACATACTAGTCACATCCTACATACTAGTCACATCCTACATTCTAGTCACATCCTACATACTAGTCACATCTTACATACTAGTCACATCCCACATACTAGTCTATCTACATACCAGTCATATCCTACATACTAGTCATATCCCACATACTAGTCAAATCCTACATACTAGTCACAGCCTACATACTAGTCATATCCTACATACTAGTCAAATCCTACATACTAGTCATATCCTACATACTAGTCATATCCTACACACTAGTCACATCCTACACACTAGTCACATCCTACATACTAGTCACATCCTACATACTAGTCATATCCTACATACTAATCATATCCCACATACTAGTCACATCCCACTTACTAGTCACATCCCACTTACTATTCACATCCTACATACTAGTCACATCCTACATACTAGTCATATCCTACATACTAGTCAAATCCTACAAACTAGTCATATCCTACATACTAGTCATATCCTACACACTAGTCACATCCTACATACTAGTCACATCCTACATACTAGTCATATCCCACATACTAGTCACATCCTACATACTAGTCACATCCTACATACTAGTCATATCCTACACACTAGTCACATCCTACATACTAGTCACATCCTACATACTAGTCATATCCTACATACTAGTCATATCCCACATACTAGTCACATCCTACATACTAGTCACATCCTACATACTAGTCACATCCCACATACTAGTCACATCCCACATACTAGTCACATCCTACATACTAGTCACATCCTACATACTAGTCACATCCTACATACTAGTCAAATCCTACATACTAGTCATATCCTACACACTAGTCATATCCTACACACTAGTCACATCCTACACACTCGTCACATCCTACATACTAGTCACATCCTACATACTAGTCACATCCTACATACTAGTCATATCCTACATACTAGTCACATCCTACATACTAGTCACATCCTACATACTAGTCACATCCTACATACTAGTCATATCCTACATACTAGTCACATCCCACATACTAGTCACATCCCACATACTAGTCACATCTTACATACTAGTCACACCCTACATACTAGTCACATCCTACATACTAGTCACATCCTACATACTAGTCACATCCCAAATACTAGTCACATCCTACATACTAGTCACATCCTACATACTAGTCACATCCTAAATACTAGTCACATCCCACATACTAGTCACATCCCACATACTAGTTACATCCTACATACTAGTCGCATCCCACTTACTAGTCACATCCTACATACTAGTCACATCCTACATACTAGTCACATCCTACATACTAGTCACATCCTACATACTAGTCATATCCTACATACTAGTCACATCCCACATACTAGTCACATCCCACATACTAGTCACATCTTACATACTAGTCACATCCTACATACTAGTCACATCCTACATACTAGACACATCCTACATACTAGTCACATCCCACATACTAGTCACATCCCACTTACTATTCACATCCTACATACTAGTCACATCCTACATACTAGTCATATCCTACATACTAGTCAAATCCTACAAACTAGTCATATCCTACATACTAGTCATATCCTACACACTAGTCACATCCTACATACTAGTCACATCCTACATACTAGTCATATCCTACATACTAGTCATATCCCACATACTAGTCACATCCTACATACTAGTCACATCCTACATACTAGTCACATCCCACATACTAGTCACATCCCACATACTAGTCACATCCTACATACTAGTCACATCCTACATACTAGTCATATCCTACATACTAGTCAAATCCTACATACTAGTCATATCCTACACACTAGTCATATCCTACGCACTAGTCACATCCTACACACTAGTCACATCCTACATACTAGTCACATCCTACATACTAGTCATATCCTACATACTAGTCACATCCTACATACTAGTCACATCCTACATACTAGTCACATCCTACATACTAGTCACATCCTACATACTAGTCACATCCTACATACTAGTCATATCCTACATACTAGTCACATCCCACATACTAGTCACATCCCACATACTAGTCACATCTTACATACTAGTCACATCCTACATACTAGTCACATCCTACATACTAGTCAAATCCTACATACTAGTCATATCCTACACACTAGTCACATCCTACACACTAGTCACATCCCACATACTAGTCACATCCTACATACTAGTCATATCCTACATACTAGTCACATCCTAGTCACATCCTACATACTAGTCATATCCTACATACTAGTCCCATCCTACATACTAGTCACATCCTACATACTAGTCACACCCTACATACTAGTCACACCCTACATACTAGTCATATCCTACATACTAGTCACATACTAGTCACATCTTACATACTACTCACATCCCACATACTAGTCACACCTTACATACTAGTCATATCCTACATACTAGTCATATCCTACACACTAGTCACATCCTACACACTAGTCACACCCTACATACTAGTCACATCCTACATACTAGTCACATCCTACATTCTAGTCACATCCTACATACTAGTCACATCTTACATAC
The DNA here is from genome assembly GCF_050947455.1 of Rhinoderma darwinii. Lineage (NCBI taxonomy): Eukaryota > Metazoa > Chordata > Amphibia > Anura > Rhinodermatidae > Rhinoderma > Rhinoderma darwinii. Next base: position 7,797,078 of record NC_134698.1, on the reverse strand, counting down.
TAGTCACATCCCACATACTAGTCTATCTACATACCAGTCATATCCTACATACTAGTCATATCCCACATACTAGTCAAATCCTACATACTAGTCACAGCCTACATACTAGTCATATCCTACATACTAGTCAAATCCTACATACTAGTCATATCCTACATACTAGTCATATCCTACACACTAGTCACATCCTACACACTAGTCACATCCTACATACTAGTCACATCCTACATACTAGTCATATCCTACATACTAATCATATCCCACATACTAGTCACATCCCACTTACTAGTCACATCCTACATACTAGTCACATCCTACATACTAGTCATATCCTACATACTAGTCAAATCCTACATACTAGTCATATCCTACACACTAGTCATATCCTACACACTAGTCACATCCTACACACTAGTCACATCCTACATACTAGTCACATCCTACATACTAGTCATATCCTACATAGTAGTCATATCCCACATACTAGTCAAATCCTACAAACTAGTCATATCCTACATACTAGTCACATCCTACATACTAGTCACATCCTACATACTAGTCACATCCTACATACTAGTCACTTCCTACATACTAGTCATATCCCACATACTAGTCAAATCCCACATACTAGTCACATCCCACATACTAGTCACATCCTACATACTAGTCACATCCCACATACTAGACACATCCTACATACTAGTCACATCCAACATACTAGTCACATCCCACATACTATTCACATCCTACATACTAGTCACATCCTACATACTAGTCATATCCTACATACTAGTCAAATCCTACATACTAGTCATATCCTACATACTAGTCATATCCTACACACTAGTCACATCCTACACACTAGTTACATCCTACATACTAGTCACATCCTACATACTAGTCATATCCTACATACTAGTCAAATCCTACACACTAGTCAAATCCTACACACTAGTCACATCCTACATACTAGTCACATCCTACATACTAGTCATATCCTACATAGTAGTCATATCCCACATACTAGTCACATCCCACATACTAGTCACATCTTACATACTAGTCACATCCTACATACTAGTAACATCCTACATACTAGTCACATCCCACATACTAGTCACATCCTACATACTAGTCATATCCTACATACTAGTCACATCCCACATACTAGTCACATACTACATACTAGTCACATCCTACATACTACTCACATCCTACATACTAGTCACATCCTACATACTAGTCACATCCAAAATACAAGTCACATCCTACATACTAGTCATATCCTACATACTAGTCACATCCTACATACTAGTCACATCCTACATACTAGTCACATCCTAAATACTAGTCACATCCCACATGCTAGTCACATCCTACATACTAGTCACATCCTACAAACTAGTCACATCCCAAATACTAGTCACATCCTACATACTAGTCACATCCTACATACTAGTCCTATCCCACATACTAGTCACATCCTACATACTAGTCACATCCTACATACTAGTCACATCCTACATACTAGTCACATCCCACATACTAGTCACATCCCACATACTAGTCACATCCTACATACTAGTCACATCCTACATACTAGTCATATCCTACATACTAGTTAAATCCTACATACTAGTCATATCCTACACACTAGTCATATCCTACGCACTAATCACATCCTACACACTAGTCACATCCTACATAATAGTCACATCCTACATACTAGTCATATCCTACATACTAGTCACATCCTACATACTAGTCACATCCTACATACTAGTCACATCCTACATACTAGTCACATCCTACATACAGTCACATCCTACATACTAGTCACATCCTACATACTAGTCATATCCTACATACTAGTCACATCCCACATACTAGTCACATCCCACATACTAGTCACATCTTACATACTAGTCACATCCTACATACTAGTCACATCCTACATACTAGACACATCCTACATACTAGTCACATCCCACATACTAGTCACATCCCACTTACTATTCACATCCTACATACTAGTCACATCCTACATACTAGTCATATCCTACATACTAGTCAAATCCTACAAACTAGTCATATCCTACATACTAGTCATATCCTACACACTAGTCACATCCTACACACTAGTCACATCCTACATACTAGTCATATCCTACATACTAGTCATATCCCACATACTAGTCACATCCTACATACTAGTCACATCCTACATACTAGTCACATCCCACATACTAGTCACATCCCACATACTAGTCACATCCTACATACTAGTCACATCCTACATACTAGTCACATCCTACATACTAGTCACATCCTACATACTAGTCAAATCCTACATACTAGTCATATCCTACACACTAGTCATATCCTACACACTAGTCACATCCTACACACTCGTCACATCCTACATACCAGTCACATCCTACATACTAGTCATATCCTACATACTAGTCACATCCTACATACTAGTCACATCCTACATACTAGTCACATCCTACATACTAGTCATATCCTACATACTAGTCACATCCCACATACTAGTCACATCCCACATACTAGTCACATCTTACATACTAGTCACATCCTACATACTAGTCACATCCTACATACTAGTCATATCCTACATACTAGTCACATCCTACATACTAGTCACATCCTACATACTAGTCACATCCCAAATACTAGTCACATCCTACATACTAGTCACATCCTACATACTAGTCACATCCTAAATACTAGTCACATCCCACATACTAGTCACATCCCACATACTAGTTACATCCTACATACTAGTCGCATCCCACTTACTAGTCACATCCTACATACTAGTCACATCCTACATACTAGTCACATCCTACATACTAGTCATATCCTACATACTAGTCACATCCCACATACTAGTCACATCCCACATACTAGTCACATCTTACATACTAGTCACATCCTACATACTAGTCACATCCTACATACTAGACACATCCTACATACTAGTCACATCCCACATACTAGTTACATCCCACTTACTATTCACATCCTACATACTAGTCACATCCTACATACTAGTCATATCCTGCATACTAGTCAAATCCTACAAACTAGTCATATCCTACATACTAGTCATATCCTACACACTAGTCACATCCTACATACTAGTCACATCCTACATACTAGTCATATCCTACATACTAGTCATATCCCACATACTAGTCACATCCTACATACTAGTCACATCCTACATACTAGTCACATCCCACATACTAGTCACATCCCACATACTAGTCACATCCTACATACTAGTCACATCCTACATACTAGTCATATCCTACATACTAGTCAAATCCTACATACTAGTCATATCCTACACACTAGTCATATCCTACGCACTAGTCACATCCTACACACTAGTCACATCCTACATACTAGTCACATCCTACATACTAGTCATATCCTACATACTAGTCACATCCTACATACTAGTCACATCCTACATACTAGTCACATCCTACATACTAGTCACATCCTACATACTAGTCACATCCTACATACTAGTCATATCCTACATACTAGTCACATCCCACATACTAGTCACATCCCACATACTAGTCACATCTTACATACTAGTCACATCTTACATACTAGTCACATCCTACATACTAGTCATATCCTACATACTAGTCACATCCCACATACTAGTCACATCCCACTTACTATTCACATCCTACATACTAGTCACATCCTACATACTAGTCATATCCTACATACTAGTCAAATCCTACAAACTAGTCATATCCTACATACTAGTCATATCCTACACACTAGTCACATCCTACATACTAGTCACATCCTACATACTAGTCATATCCTACATACTAGTCATATCCCACATACTAGTCACATCCTACATACTAGTCACATCCTACATACTAGTCACATCCCACATACTAGTCACATCCCACATACTAGTCACATCCTACATACTAGTCACATCCTACATACTAGTCACATCCTACATACTAGTCAAATCCTACATACTAGTCATATCCTACACACTAGTCATATCCTACACACTAGTCACATCCTACACACTCGTCACATCCTACATACTAGTCACATCCTACATACTAGTCACATCCTACATACTAGTCATATCCTACATACTAGTCACATCCTACATACTAGTCACATCCTACATACTAGTCACATCCTACATACTAGTCATATCCTACATACTAGTCACATCCCACATACTAGTCACATCCCACATACTAGTCACATCTTACATACTAGTCACATCCTACATACTAGTCACATCCTACATACTAGTCACATCCTACATACTAGTCACATCCCAAATACTAGTCACATCCTACATACTAGTCACATCCTACATACTAGTCACATCCTAAATACTAGTCACATCCCACATACTAGTCACATCCCACATACTAGTTACATCCTACATACTAGTCGCATCCCACTTACTAGTCACATCCTACATACTTGTCACATCCTACATACTAGTCACATCCTACATACTAGTCATATCCTACATACTAGTCACATCCCACATACTAGTCACATCCCACATACTAGTCACATCTTACATACTAGTCACATCCTACATACTAGTCACATCCTACATACTAGACACATCCTACATACTAGTCACATCCCACATACTAGTCACATCCCACTTACTATTCACATCCTACATACTAGTCACATCCTACATACTAGTCATATCCTACATACTAGTCAAATCCTACAAACTAGTCATATCCTACATACTAGTCATATCCTACACACTAGTCACATCCTACATACTAGTCACATCCTACATACTAGTCATATCCTACATACTAGTCATATCCCACATACTAGTCACATCCTACATACTAGTCACATCCTACATACTAGTCACATCCCACATACTAGTCACATCCCACATACTAGTCACATCCTACATACTAGTCACATCCTACATACTAGTCATATCCTACATACTAGTCAAATCCTACATACTAGTCATATCCTACACACTAGTCATATCCTACGCACTAGTCACATCCTACACACTAGTCACATCCTACATACTAGTCACATCCTACATACTAGTCATATCCTACATACTAGTCACATCCTACATACTAGTCACATCCTACATACTAGTCACATCCTACATACTAGTCACATCCTACATACTAGTCACATCCTACATACTAGTCATATCCTACATACTAGTCACATCCCACATACTAGTCACATCCCACATACTAGTCACATCTTACATACTAGTCACATCCTACATACTAGTCACATCCTACATACTAGTCAAATCCTACATACTAGTCATATCCTACACACTAGTCATATCCTACGCACTAGTCACATCCTACATACTAGTCATATCCTACATACTAGTCATATCCCACATACTAGTCACATCCCACATACTAGTCACATCCTACATACTAGTCACATCCCACATACTAGTCACATCCCACATACTAGTCACATCCCACATACTAGTCACATCCTACATACTAGTCACATCCTACATACTAGTCAAATCCTACATACTAGTCATATCCTACACACTAGTCATATCCTACACACTAGTCACATCCTACACACTCGTCACATCCTACATACTAGTCACATCCTACATACTAGTCATATCCTACATACTAGTCACATCCTTCATACTAGTCACATCCTACATACTAGTCACATCCTACATACTAGTCACATCCTACATACTAGTCACATCCTACATACTAGTCACATCCCACATACTAGTCACATCCCACATACTAGTCACATCTTACATACTAGTCACATCCTACATACTAGTCACATCCTACATACTAGTCATATCCTACATACTAGTCACATCCTAAATACTAGTCACATCCTACATACTAGTCACATCCCAAATACTAGTCACATCCTACATACTAGTCACATCCTACATACTAGTCACATCCTACATACTAGTCACATCCTAAATACTAGTCACATCCCACATGCTAGTCACATCCTACATACTAGTCACATCCTACATACTAGTCACATCCCAAATACTAGTCACATCCTACATACTAGTCACATCCTACATACTAGTCCTATCCCACATACTAGTCACATCCTACATACTAGTCACATCCTACATACTAGTCACATCCTACATACTAGTCACATCCCACATACTAGTCACATCCCACATACTAGTCACATCCTACATACTAGTCACATCCTACATACTAGTCATATCCTACATACTAGTTAAATCCTACATACTAGTCATATCCTACACACTAGTCATATCCTACGCACTAATCACATCCTACACACTAGTCACATCCTACATAATAGTCACATCCTACATACTAGTCATATCCTACATACTAGTCACATCCTACATACTAGTCACATCCTACATACTAGTCACATCCTACATACTAGTCACATCCTACATACAGTCACATCCTACATACTAGTCACATCCTACATACTAGTCATATCCTACATACTAGTCACATCCCACATACTAGTCACATCCCACATACTAGTCACATCTTACATACTAGTCACATCCTACATACTAGTCACATCCTACATACTAGACACATCCTACATACTAGTCACATCCCACATACTAGTCACATCCCACTTACTATTCACATCCTACATACTAGTCACATCCTACATACTAGTCATATCCTACATACTAGTCAAATCCTACAAACTAGTCATATCCTACATACTAGTCATATCCTACACACTAGTCACATCCTACACACTAGTCACATCCTACATACTAGTCATATCCTACATACTAGTCATATCCCACATACTAGTCACATCCCACATACTAGTCACATCCTACATACTAGTCACATCCCACATACTAGTCACATCCCACATACTAGTCACATCCTACATACTAGTCACATCCTACATACTAGTCACATCCTACATACTAGTCACATCCTACATACTAGTCAAATCCTACATACTAGTCATATCCTACACACTAGTCATATCCTACACACTAGTCACATCCTACACACTCGTCACATCCTACATACTAGTCACATCCTACATACTAGTCATATCCTACATACTAGTCACATCCTACATACTAGTCACATCCTACATACTAGTCACATCCTACATACTAGTCATATCCTACATACTAGTCACATCCCACATACTAGTCACATCCCACATACTAGTCACATCTTACATACTAGTCACATCCTACATACTAGTCACATCCTACATACTAGACACATCCTACATACTAGTCACATCCTACATACTAGTCATATCCTACATACTAGTCAAATCCTACAAACTAGTCATATCCTACATACTAGTCATATCCTACACACTAGTCACATCCTACATACTAGTCACATCCTACATACTAGTCATATCCTACATACTAGTCATATCCCACATACTAGTCACATCCTACATACTAGTCACATCCCACATACTAGTCACATCCCACATACTAGTCACATCCTACATACTAGTCACATCCTACATACTAGTCATATCCTACATACTAGTCAAATCCTACATACTAGTCATATCCTACACACTAGTCATATCCTACGCACTAGTCACATCCTACACACTAGTCACATCCTACATACTAGTCACATCCTACATACTAGTCATATCCTACATACTAGTCACATCCTACATACTAGTCACATCCTACATACTAGTCACATCCTACATACTAGTCACATCCTACATACTAGTCATATCCTACATACTAGTCACATCCCACATACTAGTCACATCCCACATACTAGTCACATCTTACATACTAGTCACATCCTACATACTAGTCACATCCTACATACTAGACACATCCTACATACTAGTCACATCCCACATACTAGTCACATCCCACTTACTATTCACATCCTACATACTAGTCACATCCTACATACTAGTCATATCCTACATACTAGTCAAATCCTACAAACTAGTCATATCCTACATACTAGTCATATCCTACACACTAGTCACATCCTACATACTAGTCACATCCTACATACTAGTCATATCCTACATACTAGTCATATCCCACATACTAGTCACATCCTACATACTAGTCACATCCTACATACTAGTCACATCCCACATACTAGTCACATCCCACATACTAGTCACATCCTACATACTAGTCACATCCTACATACTAGTCACATCCTACATACTAGTCAAATCCTACATACTAGTCATATCCTACACACTAGTCATATCCTACACACTAGTCACATCCTACACACTCGTCACATCCTACATACTAGTCACATCCTACATACTAGTCACATCCTACATACTAGTCATATCCTACATACTAGTCACATCCTACATACTAGTCACATCCTACATACTAGTCACATCCTACATACTAGTCATATCCTACATACTAGTCACATCCCACATACTAGTCACATCCCACATACTAGTCACATCTTACATACTAGTCACATCCTACATACTAGTCACATCCTACATACTAGTCACATCCTACATACTAGTCACATCCCAAATACTAGTCACATCCTACATACTAGTCACATCCTACATACTAGTCACATCCTAAATACTAGTCACATCCCACATACTAGTCACATCCCACATACTAGTTACATCCTACATACTAGTCGCATCCCACTTACTAGTCACATCCTACATACTAGTCACATCCTACATACTAGTCACATCCTACATACTAGTCACATCCTACATACTAGTCATATCCTACATACTAGTCACATCCCACATACTAGTCACATCCCACATACTAGTCACATCTTACATACTAGTCACATCCTACATACTAGTCACATCCTACATACTAGACACATCCTACATACTAGTCACATCCCACATACTAGTCACATCCCACTTACTATTCACATCCTACATACTAGTCACATCCTACATACTAGTCATATCCTACATACTAGTCAAATCCTACAAACTAGTCATATCCTACATACTAGTCATATCCTACACACTAGTCACATCCTACATACTAGTCACATCCTACATACTAGTCATATCCTACATACTAGTCATATCCCACATACTAGTCACATCCTACATACTAGTCACATCCTACATACTAGTGACATCCCACATACTAGTCACATCCCACATACTAGTCACATCCTACATACTAGTCACATCCTACATACTAGTCACATCCTACATACTAGTCAAATCCTACATACTAGTCATATCCTACACACTAGTCATATCCTACGCACTAGTCACATCCTACACACTAGTCACATCCTACATACTAGTCACATCCTACATACTAGTCATATCCTACATACTAGTCACATCCTACATACTAGTCACATCCTACATACTAGTCACATCCTACATTCTAGTCACATCCTACATACTAGTCACATCCTACATACTAGTCATATCCTACATACTAGTCACATCCCACATACTAGTCACATCCCACATACTAGTCACATCTTACATACTAGTCACATCCTACATACTAGTCACATCCTACATACTAGTCAAATCCTACATACTAGTCATATCCTACACACTAGTCATATCCTACGCACTAGTCACATCCTACATACTAGTCATATCCTACATACTAGTCATATCCCACATACTAGTCACATCCCACATACTAGTCACATCCTACATACTAGTCACATCCCACATACTAGTCACATCCCACATACTAGTCACATCCTACATACTAGTCACATCCTACATACTAGTCACATCCTACATACTAGTCAAATCCTACATACTAGTCATATCCTACACACTAGTCACATCCTACACACTCGTCACATCCTACATACTAGTCACATCCTACATACTAGTCATATCCTACATACTAGTCACATCCTTCATACTAGTCACATCCTACATACTAGTCACATCCTACATACTAGTCACATCCTACATACTAGTCATATCCTACATACTAGTCACATCCCACATACTAGTCACATCCCACATACTAGTCACATCTTACATACTAGTCACATCCTACATACTAGTCACATCCTACATACTAGTCATATCCTACATACTAGTCACATCCTAAATACTAGTCACATCCTACATACTAGTCACATCCCAAATACTAGTCACATCCTACATACTAGTCACATCCTACATACTAGTCACATCCTAAATACTAGTCACATCCCACATACTAGTCACATCCCACATACTAGTTACATCCTACATACTAGTCGCATCCCACTTACTAGTCACATCCTACATACTAGTCACATCCTACATACTAGTCACATCCTACATACTAGCCACATCCTACATACTAGTCATATCCTACAACCCCTATTTCTTGCTATACAAACCTATTTGGGAATAAGTGCCACATAGCAACATGAGAACATAGTTCCCTAACAGTGCATCTAATTTACTACTTTTCCTTACCTTATACAAGTGATCAATCTTTCCATACATCATGTAAGTCAATAAAGAATGTTTGCCCTCTATAATTATGTGGCTGTGTACTTCTTAAATTTACACCGGTATACACATGTCAACTTAAGTAAACTTAAACATTAATAACAATGAAGTCTCAATATGATCTATCTATCTATCTATCTATCTATCTATCTATCTATCTATCTATCTATCTATCTATCTATCTATCTATCTATCTACAGTGAAGGAAATAAGTATTTGATCCCTTGCTGATTTTGTAAGTTTGCCCACTGTCAAAGACATGAACAGTCTAGAATTTTTAGGCTAGGTTCATTTTACCAGTGAGAGATAGATTATATAAAATAAAAACAGAAAATCACATTGTCAAAATTATATATATTTATTTGCATTGTGCACAGAGAAATACGTATTTGATCCCTTTGGCAAACAAGACTTAATACTTGGTGGCAAAACTCTTGTTGGCAAGCACAGCAGTCAGACGTTTTTTGTAGTTGATGATGAGGTTTGCACACATGTTAGATGGAATTTTGGCCCATTCCTCTTTGCAGATCATCTCTAAATCATTAAGATTTCGAGGCTGTCGCTTGGCAACTCGGATCTTCAGCTCCCTCCATAAGTTTTCGATGGGATTAAGGTCTGGAAACTGGCTAGGCCACTCCATGACCTTAATGTGCTTCTTTTTGAGCCACTCCTTTGTTGCCTTGGCTGTATGCTTCGGGTCATTGTCATGCTGGAAGACCCAGCCACGAGCCATTTTTAATGTCCTGGTGGAGGGAAGGAGGTTGTCACTCAGGATTTGATGGTACATGACTCCATCCATTCTCCCATTGATGCGGTGAAGTAGTCCTGTGCCCTTAGCAGAGAAACACCCCCAAAACATAATGTTTCCACCTCCATGCTTGACAGTGGGGACGATGTTCTTTGGGTCATAGGCAGCATTTCTCTTTCTCCAAACACGGCGAGTTGAGTTAATGCCAAAGAGCACAATTTTAGTCTCATCTGACCACAGCACCTTCTCCCAATCACTCTCAGAATCATCCAGATGTTCATTTGCAAACTTCAGACGGGCCTGTACATGTGCCTTCTTGAGCAGGGGGACCTTGCGGGCACTGCAGGATTTTAATCCATTACGGCGTAATGTGTTACCAATGGTTTTCTTGGTGACTGTGGTCCCAGCTGCCTTGAGATCATTAACAAGTTCCCCCCGTGTAGTTTTCGGCTGAGCTCTCACCTTCCTCAGGATCAAGGATACCCCACGAGGTGAGATTTTGCATGGAGCCCCAGATCGATGTCGATTGACAGTCATTTTGTATGTCTTCCATTTTCTTACTATTGCACCAACAGTTGTCTCCTTCTCACCCAGCGTCCTACTTATGGTTTTGTAGCCCATTCCAGCCTTGTGCAGGTCTATGATGTTGTCCCTGACATCCCTAGAAAGCTCTTTGGTCTTGCCCATGTTGTAGAGCAGTGGTTCTTAACCTTATTGGAGGTACTGAACCCCACCAGTTTCATATGCGCTTTTGCCGAACCCTTCTTAATTGGAAAAATAAAATATGATTTTTTCAAATTCAAAACATAGGTTTATATTTTACTGGTGCACAAAATGAACCGTGCATCAACATCACTGTGTTCAAAGACCAAAACCATCAAAACATGATTTTCACACAAAAACATAATAATGAATATTTACTGCAAATCAGTGTGACTTCTGCTGCTGCCATTCAGAGACCAGTTCAGAAATGCACGGCTTCACCTTGGCAAGTGCCACTCTCATGTCATTTTCGCAAAAACAAAGTCTGCTCCTTTTCTTCGTTTTTAAGTCCAGCATCCTCGAAAAGGATTGCTCGCAAAGATATGTTGTAACAAACGGTATGAAAATCTCCAGAGCTTTCTTAGCAATAACAGGGCACGTTACCATTTGTTGACAAAACGTTGAGAGCGTTGTTGTTCACCCATGCTGGATATGACTCTCTTGTAGGGAAGTATCCGTCGAGAGACTTTGCAAGCTCATCTAAGTGCGTGGCTATTGGTTGCTTCAGTTCCGCAGGTACAGAAATGTCTCTGATTCCAGATACATCTTAGATCTTACTTACACAGTCGTCCAGCAGGGGAAAGTTTGCAAAGTTATCATTCTCTGTTCGTCGTTTCCATAACGGTAGCTTTTTTTTTGAAAAGCCTTCAGGTTTTCTTCCGCTTCGATGATGTTGACTCCACCGCCCTGCATCTGTTGATTGAGATGATTGAGAGCTGCGAAGATATCAGCCATGTACGCTAAAATGAGAATGAACTCAGAATTTTTGAAGCAATCTGCATGACAATGTTGGTGCTCTTGCAAAAACAGGGCTAATTCCACACGCACGGCAAAAACACGATTCAGCACCTGTCCCCGGGATTACCACCGAACGTTAGATTAGTACAGAAGTACCTCGAATTCAGAGCCCATTTCTTTACACAGCTCACTGAAGATGCGGTGCCTCAGAGCACTATTTCGCACATAGCTCACGCATTCCACTACAATTTTTAATACTTCAGCCAGTTTTGGAGGCAAGGTTTTTGTTGCCAACGCATGCCTGTGCAGAATACAATGCGTAACAATGATGTATGGTGCATCGGCTTTCACTAGCGCACCAAAACCAAACTTTCTTCCCAGCATGACTGGAGCTCCGTCCGAACAAACTGCAGAAACCATATCCCACGAAAGATTGTTGTCTTCGAAAAAGTCATCCACAAGTTTCGGCTGCCTTAGTTGTTATTGTAAGAGGCTTACAAAATAAAAAATCTTCCTTTATCACGTCGTCTTTCACATAGCGGACAAATACAGCAAGCTGGCTTAGATTGGAAATGTCTGTGGTCTCGCCAGGTTGAAGGCTGAATTTTTTCCGGGCTTGAAATCAGATATGCAACTACTTGAATCAAGATGTCTTTGCTCATGTCCTCTATTCTGTCGCTGATGGTGTCATTTGAAAGAGGAATTTGGGATAACTTAACTTCAGCCTCTTTTCCCAGCATCATATTCGCCATCATCGCCATGGTTTTATGAGTGTTTCACCAATGGTGTGTGGTTTGCCCTGCTTTGCGATCAGGTAAGCAACTTCGTACGATGCTGTGAGGATCGGTTTGTTGATGGGTACGAAGCCAAGAACAGGCAGAGTAGCCTTTTCATCGACTCTGGCTCTCTTCACCTTGAATTCAGCGAGTGTTGTATTCTTGTATTTTCCATCTCCATGCAGCTTAAAGGAACAGTGTCATCACAATATTTTTTTTAATATGTTAAAGATGTTAGTGCTTTATTAAAAACGTTTATATTTATTTGTGTGTTTGTGTTTAACTTTTTCTTATTTTTACACTTTTTCTTCCCTATGGGGGCTGCCATTTTTTTTTCCACAGACATGGAATACGGCAGCCACAGTCCCATAGGGACTGCGAACGGGGCCCGTTCCATCCACTAACATGTACGCCGTCTGTGTGGGAACTGCGCATGCGCCGCTCCCACACAGTCCAATTTGAAATGCGCGCCGTCCGGCGCCATTTTCCTGTGGACCGGAAGTCGCGGCCGGACAGTAAGATTACTACTTCCGGTCGCGGCTTCCGGACTTGTGCACTTGGACCAGCGGCAGCAGACGGAGCGGACGGAGCCGCGGCGGCAGGAGCAGGTAAGAGATTTCTATGTATGTTCGTGTTTGTGTACGTTTACTACTGTATGTAAACCTTCTACACTGTGTGTTAGCTCAAAAAATGGCGACACACAGTGTAGGAGGTTAGACCGTTCAAACCCCTCGTTTATCCCGGCACTAGCCAGGATAAAGGAGGGGGGGGGATGCTGAGAGCTCACTAGAGCGAGGGCTTTTTACCCAATTTTGCAATGCTGCAATTTTGGGAATAGCTCCATCTAGTGACCAGCAATGGGAAATATTATAAATTAGAATTAATTTATAATATTTCCTGACTCGTGAAAAAAATAAAAAACATTTGAACAATGTTTAATCACCTACACACTAAATGTTTAATTAAAAAAAAACAAACATGTTTTTCTGGCAACACATTACCTTTAAGGAAGTGTTCTCTTAGTTTTGCCGGTGCTAGACTAGAATTGCTCAACTTGGCATTGGAAATCATGCAGTTAGGACGCTGACTCCCATCACCTTCCGTTATACATCTGAATCCATATTGTACATATTCGTCCGACCACTTTCTTTTTGTGCTTGACATAGTTAGTATGAAGGGATTAAAATTTTAAGAAAGAAATCACACGACGTACCATCACGACAGTCACAAGTCAACTACTGAGCGTACCAAATTCCCTGCAGCACAGATAGGCCAAGCGATGTAGCGTGATCACCTGCAGCCAATGATGGCCAAGCAGGGCGTGTCATCACGAATCATATGAGTCGGATATGTGTCTTGACCTCCGCCGAACCCCTGAGACTGACTCACCGAACCCTTGGGGTTCGATCGAACCCAGGTTAAGAACCACTGTTGTAGAGGTTAGAGTCAGACTGATTAATTGAGTCTGTGGACAGGAGTCTTTTATACAGGTGACCATGTAAGACCGCTGTCTTTAATGCAGGCACCAAGTTGATTTGGAGCGTGTAACTGGTCTGGAGGAGGCTGAACTCTTAATGATTGGTAGGGGATCAAATACTTATTTGTCTGTGCACAATGCAAATAAATATATATAATTTAGACTATGTGATTTTCTGTTTTTTTCTCTCACTGGTAAAATGAACCTAGCCTAAAAATTCTAGACTGTTCATGTCTTTGACAGTGGGCAAACTTACAAAATCAGCAAGGGATTCAAATACTTATTTCCTTCACTGTATATATATATATATATATATATATATATATATATATATATATATGCATGCACCTACTACAGGTTCATAAGTATATGTCAATCCAATGTATTAACTTGCAGTCCCCAATGTGCAGACAAATATTGTAACTATTACTATGCCAGATTTCTACTTTGTAGTTTTTGAAACTTCTGGCCGAGTAGGAAATTATACTCGTCCTTTGATACTGTATCATAAAACGGATTTTCTTAATCCTTTATTTACATTGCAATAATAAATATAATAAAGAATATGTGGACAACATAAATATAAGTCACTAGTTGTCCCTGAGATTAGAAAAAAAGGGCCTATTTTTTATTCGTCCAGAAACAGCGCCACTCTTGTCTATGTCTGATATTACAGCTCAAACCCATTTAAGTGAGTACGAGACACGGCTAATGACAAGAGTGGCGCTGTTCTGGGAAAAAAGAACAGACAACCTTTTTAATAGGTAATAGCAAACAATATTAAATATGGGGCCTGTGTATTTCTGGCCTATAATCTAATCCTAATATAATCTACCTATGTGTCGAAACCTTGGAAAATGCTGTTCCACTGATGTACAATGCCATCTTCTTCTACTATTAGGAAATCCTGGTCTTTGTCTTTCTGTATACGGCCCTTTCACACTGATCTTTTTTACTACATTATTCCGTTCTAAACTCTTCCATTAACATCCCATTAGATTCAATGGGATTTTTCTGATGCCAAATGTAATCAGTTTTAATTCCTGTGAAACACCTTAAGGGTTAAGAAACTTTCTAAATGCTGTTTTGAAAAAGCAGTTTTTTTTTAAATGGGGTGACTTATGGTGGTTTCTAATATATAAGACCCATAAAGCCACTTCACAACTGGACAGGTTGCTATAAAAATAGGTTTTGGAAATTTTCTTGAAAATGTGAGAAATTGCTGCTAAAGTTCTAAGCCTTGTAACGTCCTAGAAAAATAAAAGGACATTCAAAACACGATGCCAACATAAAGTAGACATATGGGAAATGTTAATTAGTAACTATTTTGTGTGGTATTGCTATTTGTCTTACAAGCGGATACATTTACATTTAGAAAAATGCTAATTTTTACACATTTTCTCTAAATGTTGGTATTTTTCACAAATAAATAATGAATTTATTGATCAAATTTTTCCACTAACATAAAGTACAATATGTCACAAGACAACAATCTCAAAATCGCTTGGATAGGTAAGCATTCTCAAGTTTTTACCACATAAAGTGACACGTCAGATTTGAAAAAATCGGCTGCGTCCACAAGGCCAAAACAGGCTCAGTCCTGAAGGGATTAAAGTTAACTTGAACCTTTGTGATTACATAAATGGGTTGTCTTATTTACAAAATTTATTTTCATATACTGTATTCGGGAATTATCAGTTAAAAGTGGGGGAGCTCTGTTCAGGATACTCATCTCTAGGCCAGAGTGGAGATCGGTACAAATAACATCTGTCCTGTCCAGCATTAAGGTGGCCATACACATTAGAATTACGTTGGCCGAACCTTCCGATTTTGTCAGGAATGGCTGACCGTCTAATGTGTATGGGAGGCCTTCCGATTCTCGATGGCAGATGTCGGAGCAAAGAAGGATTGGGCCGTTGAATTTCAACATACCTTTCGTTCTTAGGGGAGATAAACTACTGCCAGAGGTGTCTGGCAGTGGCTTACTCCGCCTCACCCCATTGAGAACACATGCATGCTTGACCGAGCTAAGCAAGAATGTGTATGGGAAGATTGGAAGGAATAGCTGTTGGCCAAATGGGCGTTTGGCCGACAGCTAGCTGATGTGTGGGGCTAGCCTTACACAGACAACCCAATTATATGAATGTGTGTAATGCTAAAATTCTCCTGTGGTGGCGCTGCAGGCAAACTATTAATTGGAAGGTTAATAGTTATATTAAATTGCAAAAGGAAAAAAAAACGTAAGGAACATTTTTTTTCTTTTCTATATTTGCCCAAAATTAAACAGTTAAAAGACAGGTCGCATATTAAGGCACAATACAGGCAAAAAAATAAATAAAGGCAAAGTATGATAAAACACATTATTATTTATATTATATTATAGATTTTTGGGATTGTAAAAATAAAATAAAACATTTCCCTAAAAAAATGTGTCATTCTAAAATTTTGCTGTGGACATTCAAGCTTTTAAGGCCTTGGTCACAAAAGGGAAGAGTTCAAGGAGGTCTTAAAAATGAATTCTACTTCTGGATTAATTTGGTTGTTTTATCGCTTATCCAGGAGGAAACTAAAATGTAATTTTCTATTTCGATTATGTCAACAAGCAGAACTGATTTGGTTTATTGGGGTCTGAACAGGTCTAGAAAATGGATTCACATGAGGTCATAGATACCATAGAGGTAGACCATGAGGCCGAGGTGGCGCCCTTAGTGATGGGGTCTTAACTCTAGTTGGTCACATCACTTTTTCCTAATGGGTGCCAATAACCTGTGTAGGACCTGGGTGGTAAATTGTTGCCACTATAATGGGTTGGCCATTTTGATTTTTGCTTTAGGGCCCCTCTCTTTTCTATGTATACCCCTGGACTCATGTCATCATGTTTTATGGAGATTGCATTTTCTTTTTATATTATTTATTACAGAATTCTTAACATCCTTATTTCTGATGCTGTAGATAATAGGATTCAACATTGGAGTGACGACAGCATAAAGAACAGACATGGTCTTGTCTGTTTCCGGAGAGTAAGAAGATCGAGGCTGAAGATAAATAATCAGGATGGTCCCATAGTAGAGGATGACCACAGTGAGGTGGGAGCCACATGTGGAAAAAGCTTTCTGTCTTCCTTGTGAGGAGCGAATCTTCAAAATGTTGTAAATAATATGAACATATGAACCTAAAGTCAAGAGGAAAGCACCCATGGCAATGATTCCGGCTGCTATATACATTGATAACTCATTAAGCCACGGATCCTTGCAGGACAATTTTAAGAAAGGAGGCACTTCACAGAAAAAATGGTTGACATGATGAGACCTGCAGAAAGGTAATCGGAAAGTAAGCGGCACTTGTATGAAGGCATTTATTAGGCCCACGCTCCATGATGTTGAAGCTAAAAAAACACAAACCTTCTTGTTGATAATAAGATTATAATGCAACGGCCTACAGATGGCTGCAAACCTATCAAAAGCCATGACCGAAAGTAGAATACACTCTGTTGAACCAAATAGTAATATGAAGAACATCTGAGAAGCACAGCCCAATAGCGAAATAGTTTTGTCCTTGGATAAAGTATTAGTTAGGAGGATGGGAACTATGGTGGAGGAGAAGCAGATGTCAATGACAGAGAGATTGCAGAGGAAGAAGTACATCGGTGTGTGTAAGGTTGGGTTGGTCCGCACCGCAATTATTAGTAAAACATTTCCTGAAATTGTGATCAGATACATCACCAAGAATACAAGGAAATATATAACCTGTAGTTGAGGATCGTCGGAGAAGCCAAGAAGAATGAACCAGTTTGAACTTGTTTGGTTTGACTTCTCCATATAATTTACCCAGCATCTGAAAAAAAAAAATAAGAAGCTCACGATTGGTAAAAAAGTTGACTTTGAAGGATTGTTTAAGACACTTTCTATGCTGTTTCCATATCTCCCGTAGACTATAATGTAGTGTAACTGTATATATGCTTATATTTGCGTATTTAATTGCATGTCACCACTTCCCTGCAAAAAAACTAAATATGGAAAAAATGGAGTGTCTTGTCCTCTTCCTCATCTGAGAAGTGGCCATGTATACATAGTCACTCTCTATTATAACCCATTGGACAGAGGCCCTGAGGACATTGTTACACCCTGAAGATACCTCGGGTACAATGGGGTACTGGTAAAGGTGGAAGAAGCAGATACAATTGAATGTGGCTATAGCTGATGCTGGGAGTTCTGGCTGGGCAAAAGCCATGGGGCAAATGCCCCTGGTGCCTGGTGTTAGAAAAGCTGGACGTAAATTACATACAGTACCATCTAGCAACATAGTATCACTTAAATATCAAAATAAGAGCAGCTTTATCTGTCAGTTGGAGACACATAATATGTGTCTAAGCAGAAAAACACACCCAAAGTAACCGTCCTACAGAGCAATTCTCTTGCAATGATTATGAGTCGTGATTCTCACCTTTCCTCTATTCCCATTTAATCAGTCATTGTTTTTCTCGGCCTAGAGGAGCCTTCTTATAGGCTATATGGGAATAACATAAATAAATAAATAGAATTATCAATAGATACTTAATGTACTAACAATGATATGATAATAGGATCTGAAACTTATAGGGTGTTCTAGGAAAAAACAGGGACCACTCACCCTATCCCTGTCAAGTTACCTATACCTACTAGTACCGGTTTATTAACTAGAGATCTATTTGATCCAATCACTTCTTGCCCTTCTTTTTTCTTTGCCCTTTATTTATCATTTCCATTGAACCATTACTGAACAGACTTTTTAGTATATTTAATGGATATGTCATAAAGTTTTCCATCAGAAATCCCCTATTAGGAATATGTGAAGCCACAATATAAGTAAAACCGTATGCACATTTCAAAAATATTAATATTGTCAAAAATTCTACACAGATATTATTGCTGCTATCAGTTACTTCAGTCTTTTTGTTGTATTTGATGGATTTCTTTATGTTTCCTTTAGTGATTTCTAACCTTTATATATAAATTTGCAATACACTTACCTCAACACAATCGTGTTTCCAGTAACTTGTTGCCAATTATTTTTGGTTTAATAAAGTATTTATTTGGATTTTTTTTGTACCCTCTAGCACATGTATATGTGGACATGATGGAAATGGCATTGCCCATAAAGAAAGCTCAGGCTGAGAAATCATTCTTATATATTTTTATTGATCCCAAATGTATTGTAGGACATCAGAGTCGAAAGTAATTCTAAAACTCCCTTGTTATTCATTAGTCTCTACTGGGGGTTATATTTGTTTCTCAGTGTCAGGAATAGAAAACTTTTAATGAATACTCTGACGATATAAACTTATACATATCATTTATTATATTTTTTTGTAAATTCTTTGTTTTGATTTTCACAAAAACAAAAGGGAATGGAGGGGAATGAGGGGTACAGAAAGGAAGAGAGAGAATAAGGGTGGAGGGGGTAAAACATGACATCAAAAGCAATATAACAAGTAGTCTCTGCTGATGATTGCAAAATGGATCGTACAATAAACAGACGTATTATGTTAGCTCAGGTACGTCGTGGGCAAGCAATCTAAGGGCTCTGAGTTAAAGAGGCTCTGTCACCAGATTTTGCAACCCCTATCTGCTATTGCAGCAGATAGGCGCTGCAATGTAGATTACAGTAACGTTTTTATTTTAAAAAAACGAGTATTTTTGGCCAAGTTATGACCATTTTTGTATTTATGCAAATGAGGCTTGCAAAAGTACAACTGGGCGTGTTGAAAAGTAAAAGTACAACTGGGCGTGTATTATGTGCGTACATCGGGGCGTTTTTACTACTTTTACTAGCTGGGCGTTCTGACGAGAAGTATCATCCACTTCTCTTCAGAATGCCAAGCTTCTGGCAGATCACGCTGTGACGTCACTTCCCCAGGTCCTGCATCGTGTCAGACGAGCGAGGACACATCGGCACCAGAGGCTACAGTTGATTCTGCAGCAGCATCGGCGTTTGCAGGTAAGTAACTACATCGACTTACCTGCAAACGCCGATGCTGCTGCAGAATCATCTGTAGCCTCTGGTGCCGATGTGTCCTCGCTCGTTTGACACGATGCAGGACCTGGGGAAGTGACGTCACAGCGTGATCTGCCAGAAGCTGGGCGTTCTGAAGAGAAGTGGATGATACTTCTATACACAACGCCCAGCTAGTAAAAGTAGTAAAAACGCCCCGATGTACGCACATAATACACGCCCAGTTGTACTTTTACTTTTCAACACGCCCAGTTGTACTTTTGCGAGCCTCATTTGCATAAATACAAAAATGGTCATAACTTCGCCAAAAATGCTCGTTTTTTAAAAATAAAAACGTTACTGTAATCTACATTGCAGCGCCTATCTGCTGCAATAGCAGATAGGGGTTGCAAAATCTGGTGACAGAGCCTCTTTAAAGAATCTGAAGGAGAGGAGATTTATTTAAGTACATTTTCAATCTGTGTCTAAAGCCGAAAGATCTTCGAAATGTTACCAAATATCCCAGGTTTTATGATATCTATCAATATTTTGGTCTATTGACCATTTGGTTTTTTCAAAAGAGTGAATTGCATTCATTTATTTCTTCAATTCTGAAATAGGAGGTGTATCTGTCTCCTTCCAATTCTTAGCTACATTGACTTTTGCTGCATTTAGCAAAAATGGAATGAAAGAATTTTGATTCATAACTTTATCTGAGGTGTGTAAATTAAGAAGAACTAAATCTACAGTCAGCCCAATTTTACTTTTTAGGATTTCGCATATAATATTTAGAATTTTCATCCAGGAAACCCGGATGCGTTCACAATGAAACCAGATATACATTTCCTATTTCTTTATTGCAACGCCAACAAGAAGGGGAATAACTGGGATCAATTCTAGTATTTCCAGGGTTTTATACCACCTAGAAATCACCTTATAGTTGACTTCTTGCAGTCTTACCGAGCTGGAAAAAGTGTGTGTTTCTAAAAATATTTTTAGTCGAATTGTTTGAAAATTTTTTGTAAAGTTCTTTTTCCCACTTCAATATGAAAGAAGGAGCTTCCGAATCAGAGATGATAAGTTGATGAATAACCGATATGGATTTTTTCGGTTGAATGTTGGAGTATAAGGACTTCAATATGAGGTTAGTAGAGTGTGAACTCGTAACGTCTGACTCATAAAGTTTTATGGCTTCTGTTACTAAGATATAGTCTCATTTGTGTATGATAAAATTTGGGATAATTTATTTTACTGTTTCAATCGGAAGTAAACTTTTAATATGATAAAACTTTTTTACCGGTATGGAAGAAAAATTTACCTCTGCTGTTATTTTTTTCTTTAGCGCTGATCATTAAATCAATTTTTAATGCACAGGTGCAATACGTTTTATTTTAACTGCGCATGCGTGATTGTAAAAAAAATGGTGAAAAGCGCAGGCGCAAGTTCACGAAGACGTAGATCAAAAGAGACCACGACAGGGACGTGACAGATGACGCACCGTTTGCGCAGAAGACCGGAAGAGGAGCTCGTCCGGAAGTACAGAATGAAGAACAGTGGAAGAGAAGATTTAAGATGCTGGAAGAGTCACGTCACACTACTCCGTAGTAGAAGACATCTACACCTTTGAAACGGTAAGTATAATACAAAGATACTTCATTACATATGTATAATGTATTGCATAATTGTTTTTCAAAGGTGGACAACCCCTTTAAGAATGGTAGGGATTTCTTTGTCACAGTCTCTGAAATACCTCATATTCTTAAGTTGTTCCTCCTTGACCTGTTTTCGAGGTCATCAATATGGAGCTTTTGAAGGTAGAGTACTCTTTGTTTACTCAGCAAAATGTCAGGGACTTTTCCAGAATGTGAGATAATTTGAGAGCAGGTATCCTCCAAAGTCTGAATTCTATTGAAATAAAAACAAAAAACACGGCGCCACATAGTGCAGGTCAATCGGGTTAGGTAAACTACCGGTAATAATATACCATGCTCACCCAGGTAATACTTGGATAATGTAATAGAAAAGGTGATCTGTAAGAAATTCCACAAGTGCTGCTGCCGGGATCCAAACCGGTAAACCATACGGTCACCGCTTGATGAGATAAAGGAGGAAAGGTAGAAAAGGGAGGATGTTGCAAGGTGCTGCTGCGTGGATGTTGGAAAATACTGGCGGTGGTAGACAAAATTATATGAAAAATATTTGTTTATTGTAAAACATTAGTGGCTACGCGTTTCAACGCTGTACCAGCGTCTTCCTCAGGCCGTTAACATTACATAGAAAAGATGCTTCTTATATATCATCGGGTATTTGAGTTCACAGGAAGAAAAAAGCCGCCAAGAGGAGAAAGGTCAAAGTGTGACCGTGACGTCATAAACAGCATTTGTGATAAGAAATTTTAAAACAAGTTAGTTTTCATAAAAGCTAAAGGCTAGTTTTCATAATTCATGCATTCTTTTACAACCCCGATTTCTTTTATATAATTTTTTATAAGGTATTATATTGATTGTCATTCTTTCCTTTAGCTTTTATGAAAACTAACTGGTACAGCGTTGAAACGCATAGCCACTATTGTTTTACAATAAACAGATATTTTTCATATAATTTCGTCTACCACCGCCAGTATTTTCCAACATCCACGCAGCCGTGCCTTGCAAGATCCTCCCTTTTCTACCTTTCCTCCTGAATTCTATTGAAAGCTTGGTTGACATAATTTCGCATTTCGGTCAATTCTTCTTTTAAGGTTTGTGTAAATTCCTTAAACATGTTTTTGGATGCACTCAGTTGTGGGCAGTGCTTGAATATATTTTTTAAGGTCAGTTGGGTGTTGTTGTGTAGGTTCATCATCCTCACTTTTCGACCATGTGCCAGAAGAATTTTTTTTTTTTGGTATATCAGTTTTGGGATTTTCATTTGAACAGAGTCCTTAGGTTCTTTCAAAGGACAGAGTTTGGTGGGATTTTTCAAAAACCTGACCTTTCTTAGGTGTCTTACAACCTTGAGGATTTACCCATTTTGTCCTGTTTCTTTATATATATGTTTATTATGGCATTCACAGCAACATCAATATAGATGGCTCCTTTAAATGGCCATTTTGTGAAGCAGTCGACGAAGGGTGCTGGACATTTACACAGTGGGTCTATCTTTCCAAAATTAAACCCCTCCGGAACCTAGTATTACAGGCTGGGGACAGTGATCAATGGTACCCCTTTAAAGGAAGAGGTCAAGTATGTGTGACGGTGGTACGAATTCCTTACGAGTCAGAAGGCCTCCAGCCAGTGAAACCTCATTCTGACTCTTGTAACGTCCCTACCCATAGATTAGCAGATCCCATTACTCCTCAGTTATCATCTCCCTGGAGAATTATCACCGATACCAAATTTGTGCTATACACATGGAGGGTTTCGGTAGATGATTTCAGAGTAGATCACTGGGATCATAGATGTGAGGAGTACGTGAGGAGCCAAATTGACATGATAAGAGGATGGGTAGAGGCGGGACAAGAGGTAAGAAAGGAAAATAAACACTGGAGTAACAGGAAACGAAGGGATCTGGTAGCCATGGGCCTAGGAGGAGGTGTGTTGGGAGTAGGAGCTATGAACACTATGGATCTGGAAGTCCTGAGGAGTAAACTTGGGAATCTGGGGAGACATGCCAGCGAAGGTTTTAAGACCCAGCTTGATGTAAACCATGTCCTTGAGGGTTTGCAGCATGCGCACATAGATGACACTACCTCTCTATCTTCTGCTCTACGAGAGAAGTTTAGAAGGTTAGTTGTTGGTCTCCTGGAGGAGCAAGATAGAACACAACTTGCTCTGGCATGTACACAGATTCAGGGGGAACTCTCAGGCAACTTGAAACATATTGTGTCTTCACTGTATAGCGGCCACTACCCATTTAACCTCCGACAAAGGGTAAGACCTCTGATATCTTCGTTTGCAATGAATCATACCAACTGGTGGGTAGTTCAGTGGCAGGGGTGTAAGAATCTAACGTGTACCGCCTCATCTATGGCACCCGTATCAGGCACTGTAAGACTGGGATATAGTGTCACAAACCTGGGTGTTGTCATGCAGAACATGGTGCTTCATCCACAGCTCCCCTCGGATATCCTAACCTATGAGGGCAGCCATCCATATCTGTTTGACCCAGATGGATGTTGGAAGAAGGAGGATGCTATCCTCTGCAAAGGTAATTACGACCGGGTGCTTAGACACCAGTGTTGGGATACCAAGGGGTCCTGTGAAATGAAGGCCAACCCAATACCCTCTTCAAACTTAAAATACATGGGTCAAGGATATTGGTGCTGGTATTAAATACAGAACGTTTCCTATACTATCTACGCAACTAACTGCACCGAAAGAGGCATAGTCCTCCCAGGAGCATACTGTACCCTTAATCCTGTATTAGGCATTGATGTGGCGGATCAGAAGGGAAGAACTCCTGTGACCCCTGAAAAAAGGCTCGACATCCGTCCAGACACCCCTGTGAGACTCCAGACGATTCCTCTTGGGTTTGGCATCAAACTAAGAAATCTCCTGCTAGACTTCAATGAGGAAGAGCATGTCGTGGAGAAACTGAAAGATTCCCAACACCAAGCCACTATTCAGTTGGAACATGACACTAAAAGGATCACAGGAATTGTGAACAACCTTGAGGCAGACGCGGAAGTGTCTTGGTGGGAGAGCTTGTTTGGATATAGTCCCAAGGCCACTTCCTTCTTTAACTTGCTCATCCACCCAGTGATAATCCTTCTCATACTTGTGGCGATTATGTACGTTGGACTGTTCTGCGTGTACCGACGTATGAAAGGACTGGTTGGCCAAATACAATGAGGTCAAGCCGAAAGCCATGAATACGTCCATAGACGAGGTCTAAGGACATAATGATACAGTCCTGCGACCCGGAATTGTTTATAGTCTGTGTGTGTGTGTGGTTATATATATGTATTAGTAAAGTAAATCTGAATTCGTACAAAAACTTTCAAGGTGTACATATAGACATTCCAGGTGTAGATGTGTGTCCGCAACATAGGCATACTCAGTGAGGACGTGCCCATCCCACAGCGAGCGAGTGTGGACGTGTAGGCGGTCATATTTACAGCCTGTAGTCACCCCATTTGCATGTGGACCTTTCACGTGTTTATGGAGTAGTAGTGAGAGATGCTGGTTGAGCATGAATCTCTATATGTACATATACCTATGGTTTGGGGGGGGGGGAATATTTTTGTATGTTTGATTATTTTAAATTTTGTATGTATGAGTGGGTAGTGTGTAGGAACCCTTAGGGACAGGTAAGGTACACACACACCCTGGTAGGTATTTGCTACCTCAACCTGAGAACTGGTATGGTCAATACGATGATGGATTGAATGTCAGAGGGGAAATGGAAGGCGATGCTCCACCCCACAGTAGATTCCTGGGTACTAAGACATCATCTCCTCCTCGGGGATGTTAACCTGCCATGATAGAGACATGGATATCGGCCCACAAAGATTGTTTCGTCTTCAATCAAGATACTGAAAAGATTTGGAAAGATAACGGATTGCGTACACAGGTTGTCGGAAGGCGGGCTAAGCCATTCCAAGGCTGACCGTGTGAGGGCACAAGTCACAAAGATTGTTTTGTCTTCAATCAAGATACTGAAAAGATTTGGAAAGATAACGGATTGCGTACAAAGGTTGTCGAAAGGCGGGCTAAGCCATTCCAAGGCTGACCGTGTGAGAGCACAAGTAACCTTACACGGGTTGGCATGCTCAAATGGGATCGGCCGCTAAGAGACCTGCTGACGCCGCTAAAGTGGAAAAGCTTTATAAGAAAGATCAAGATCCAAGAAAGAAGAAGATCAAGGATAGAGACTGGGAGTTTCAATCGACTTTGAGACT
The DNA here is from genome assembly GCF_050947455.1 of Rhinoderma darwinii. Lineage (NCBI taxonomy): Eukaryota > Metazoa > Chordata > Amphibia > Anura > Rhinodermatidae > Rhinoderma > Rhinoderma darwinii. The sequence goes on along the minus strand of NC_134698.1, from coordinate 7,770,190 downwards.
GAGTTGTATGGACTGTGAAGGTTTTGTTTCAACCTCGTTCCGCCGCTAAAGAGGAAAGGATTTATAAGACAGATCAAGATCCAAGAAAGAAGATCAAGGATAGAGACTGGGAGTTTCAATCGACCTTGAGACTGAGTTCTATGGACTGTGAAGGTTTTGTTTCAACCTCGTTCTATGGACTAAGAGATTTCATTTCAACTTCATTCTATGAACTGTGAGGTTTCTTTTATTTTGACACTAGACTCCAGAGTCGGAGGATTGGCGGGAAAGTGTCCTTGAGGAGATAGCTGATGTCACGTATCTAGGTCCAATAGTATACTTCATTCCATCTACGACCATTACCAGTAACAAGGTTGAGGGGGTAATACAGAACGAACACTTCCACAAATTTCATTGTCATGTTCCCGACAACAGGGGGATTGTAAAGGGAAGTGTTTTATATATTTCTATCTATATACATGTGAGTGTAGAAATATATAGATTTGTCCCTCCAGAAAGGTGTATACCCATCCCCCTATTAGATAATGGTATTCCATGTGGCCAAGGCCCCTCCCTTTCACGTGCATGAGCCTGTGAGGTCACACAGGTGTGCACGGGGAGGTTTAAAAGGACAAACTTTCCCAAAGCTCACGCTCTTGTTCCTGCTCCCCAACTCCACCAAAGGACTCCACTTCCCTCCTGGTCTTCTCTCTCTTTTCCTGCCTCCCTGAAGACACACCAACTCATCAACTTGGATCCCATGCTAAGTATCTTCTCCCCTAAACACCCTAAGTAACTTGCTTGCGTTACCTGTTTAAACCTTTCCCACCACTTACCTGCTCCCTGAGTTAACCCCTTGATAACCCTTGCTGTCCCCTTGATCCTCCTGCTGCCCCTGGTAACCCTACTATAAACCCCTTAGAGTATAGGGAAAGTTATGTTAGGAGGGAGCGAGCAGAAATAGTGAGCGTGTATTGTATTGTATTTTAACGTAACTGTATTCATATGTATGTTTAGGTATGTGGGTGGAGGCATAACATAGGATATCGTGTTTATACTGTATTACGTATAGTGTGAGTATACTCAATATATATTAACGTGTTATATGTATTGGGATATACTGATACTATACGGTGATCGGTTAATGTGTTCTGTGTTTGGTGTATTTTATATGTAAGTGTGATTATTGTTAGTAATAAATATTACCCTTTATTTACTATACAATTGTATTTATTGTACGGTCCTATTCCGTAGAAGCAAAGCAAAGCAAAGCAAAGCAAGTAGACGTTAGTATAAGGAAAAGGTAGGGGAACTAGGCATAATCCTAGTGACCCTGATTATAAAGGAGGTAGCAATAGTGGGCGACCAAGTAGGTGAAACCCAGCTATTATACCAGCCCTTGTACACACGTGGATGAGTGTGAAGTAAGTAAGTGAGCATATATATATATTTATTATATTTATATATTATATTGAGCCCTTTTACACACCTCAAACTTCGATTCGTCTGTCCATAACACTTTTTTCCAATCTTCCTCTGTCCAATGTCTCTGTTCTTTTGCCCATATTAATCTTTTCCTTTTATTAGCCAGTCTCAGATATGGCTTTTTCTTTGCCACTCTGCCCTGAAGGCCAGCATCCCGGAGTCGCCTCTTCACTGTAGACGTTGACACTGGCGTTTTGCGGGTACTATTTAATGAAGCTGCCAGTTGAGGACCTGTGAGGCATCTATTTCTCAAACTAGAGACTCTAATGTACTTGTCTTGTTGCTCAGTTGTGCAGCGGGGCCTCCCACTTCTCTTTCTACTCTGGTTAGAGCCTGTTTGTGCTGTCCACTGAAGGGAGTAGTACACACCGTTGTAGGAAATCTTCAGTTTCTTGACAATTTCTCGCATGGAATAGCCTTCATTTCTAAGAACAAGAATAGACTGTCGAGTTTCACATGAAAGCTCTCTTTTTCTAGCCATTTTGAGAGTTTAATCGAACCCATAAATGTAATGCTCCAGATTCTCAACTAGCTCAAAGGAAGGTCAGTTTTATAGCTCCTCTAAACAGCAAAACTGTTTACAGCGGTGCTAACATAATTGCACAAGGGTTTTCAAGTGTTTTCTAATCATCCATTAGCCTTCTAACACAGTTAGCAAACACAATGTACCATTAGAACACTGGAGTGATGGTTGCTGGAAATGGGCCTCTATACACCTATGTAGATATTGCATTAAAAACCAGACGTTTGCAGCTAGAATAGTCATGTGTATTTCTGATTAATTTAATGTTATCTTCATTGAAAAAAACGGTGCTTTTCTTTCAAAAATAAGGAAATTTCTAAGTGACCCTAAACTTTTGAACGGTAGTGTATAAAAAACTTTATTTAACTTTGCTTATTTGTCCACCTAGGGGACTTGAACCAGCAATCACTTGCACAATATACTTCAATACTAATATATTTCAGAATATCGTGATTTTTACTTCTCCTCTGGCAGGACTTAATAGGAGCATAAACATGGCAGACCTTCATAGGCTCCCAGGCTGCCATGACAACTATCAGCACCACGTGATCGAGTTGCGGGGGGCCGATCGGACGTCAGAGGGGGGGCCGTCCTTTCTTTATAATGTTTTAAATGCATCTAAACGTTAAACGAGTGGGATCCAACATGATTCTGCCAGCAAAAGAGGCCTTAGGGTATGTGCACACACACTAATTACGTCCGTAATATACGGACGTATTTCGGCCGCAAGCTCCGGACCGAACTCAGTGCAGGGAGCCGGGCTCCTAGCATCATAGTTATGTACGACGCTAGGAGTCCCTGCCTCGCTGCCGGACAACTGTCCCGTACTGTAATCATGTTTTCAGTACGGGACAGTTGTCCTGCAGCGAGGCAGGGACTCCTAGCATCGTACATAAGTATGATGCTAGGAGCCCGGCTCCCTGCACTGTGTTCGGTCTGGTACTTGCTGCCGAAATACGTCCGTATATTACGGACGTAATTAGTGTGTGTGCACATACCCTTAATGCAGATGTGAAAAGAGCCTTAATGGTGAATATATCATATGTGCAACCTGTGCAGCCCAGTAGGTAAGAGGGCCCGCTGTCATGTAAGGATTGAGCTCATGAATTTCAAGGCCCAATATAAAGGGGCACCCATAAAGCAGGTGCTCTACGATGAGCTATTAGAGAGCAGGAGTTCCATATAATGCTCTTGTACGTGGGGCGTCTGCTGTCTGTGCCGCCTGTGGTAAAATATTTAAATGTTATATTTAAATAATAAATAATATATTTTTGGGGGGGCTAATAGTTATATTAAATTGCAAAAAGAAAAAAAATAAGAAAAATATTTTTTTCTTTTCTATTTTTACCCAAAATTAAACAGTGAAAAGATAGGTCGCATATTAATGCACCATAGAGGTAACAAAAACAAACACACAATGAATAGGTAAAGTATGAAAACATTTATTATTATTTACAGTATATTATATATTTATTTTTGGGATTGTAAAAAAATAAAAAATTTCCCTAACAAAAATGTGTCATTTTAAAATTTTGCTGTGGACATTCAAGCGTTGAAGGCCTTGGTCACAAAAGGGTTCAAGGAGGTCTTAAAAATGTTTTCTACTTCTGGATTCATTTGGTAGTTTTATCACTTATCGCTTATCCAGGAGGAAACTAAAATTACATTTTCTATTTCGATTATGTCAACAAGCAGGATTGATTTGGTTTATTAAAGGTCTGAACTGTTCTAGAAAATGGACTCACATGAGGTCATAGATACCAGTTAGACCATGAGGCCAAGGTGGCGTCCTTAGTGATAGGATCTTAAACCTAGTTGGTCCCATCTGTTTTTCCTAATGGCTGCTAATAACCTGTGTAGGACACCCCACTCCAGAAGAACTGCATTGTTTACAAACAGAATGGTGAGTTATTAGCCCAAGGGTCATATACGGCGTGTAGAGGGTAAAAAACACCAAACACCAGACCCTTCGGTCCTGGGTGATAAATTGTTGCCACTATAATGTGTTGGCCATTTTGATTTTTGCTTTCGGGCCCATCTCTTTTCTATGTATACCCCTGGACTCACGTCATCATGTTTTATGGGGATTACATTTTCTTTTTATATCATTTACTACAGAATTCTTAACTTCCTTATTTCTGATGCTGTAGATAATGGGATTCAACATTGGAGTGACCACAGTATAAAGAAGAGACAAGGTCTTGTCTATCTCCGGAGAGTAAGATCGAGGCTGAAGATAAATAATCATGAGGGTCCCATAGTAGATTATGACCACAGTGAGGTGGGAGCCACAGGTGGAAAAAGCTTTCTGTCTTCCTTGTGAGGAGCGAATCTTCAAAATGGTGGAAATTATATGAACATATGAACTTAAAGTCAAGACAAAAGCACACATAACAATGATTCCGGTTGCTATATACATTGCTACCTCATTAAGCCACGGATCCTTGCAGGACAATTTTAAGAAAGGAGGCACTTCACAAAAGAAATGGTTGACACGATGAGACCTACAGAAAGGTAATCGGAAAGTGAGCGGCACTTGTATGAAGGCATTTATCAGGCCCACGCTCCACGATGTTGAAGCTAAAAACACACAAATCTTCTTGTTCATAATAAGATTATAATGCAACGGCCTACAGATGGCTGCAAACCTATCAAAAGCCATGACCGAAAGTAGAATACACTCTGTTGCTCCACATACTAATGTGAAGTACATCTGAAAAGCACAGCCCCATAGTGAAATAGTTTTGTCCTTGGATAAAGTATTAGTTAGGAGGATGGGAACTATGGTGGAGGACAAGCAGATGTCAATGACAGAGAGATTGCAGAGGAAGAAGTACATCGGTGTGTGTAAGGTTGGGTTGGTCCTCACCACAATAATTAGTAAAAAATTTCCTGAAAATGTGATCAGATACATCAACAAAAATACAAGGAAACATATAAGCTGTAGTTGAGGAACGTCGGATAAGCCAAGAAGAATGAACCAGTTTGGACTTGTTTGGTTTGACTTCTCCATATTATTTACCCAGTATCTGAAAGAAAAAAATAAGGAGCACACGATTGGTAAAAAAGTTGACCTTGAAGACTGAGGCCATAGCTCCTAGGATTGTTTAAGACACTTTCTATGCTGTTTTCATATCTCTCTTTGACTATAATGGAGTGTTGCTGTATTGTTGAGTGTTGCCTTGTCGTCTTCCTCATCTGAAAATGGCCATGATTACACAGTAAGGGTATGTTCACACCCAGTGTTTTCAGACGTATTTCGGGGCGTTTACACCTCGAAAAACGACTGAAAAAACTGAAGCTGAACGCCTACAAACATCTGCCCATTGAAATCAATGGGAAAAACAACATTTAGTTCATACGGGGGTCTTTTTACACCGCTGTTTTAAAAAACGGAGCGTGCATGTCACTTCTTGAGGTGCTTTTTTAGCTGATTTTTCCATTGAACACAATGAAAAGCGCCTAAAAAAAGCCTCAAAAGAAGACTGAAAAGAAACCTCAAAAGAAGCTCCAAATTAAAAGAAGCTTCATTTTCAGCTTCAAAAACGCCTGAAAATCAGAGGCTCTGAAAACAACTCTGTATTTTGAGAAGTTTTTTGTTAAGAGTGTGAACACAAGGCAGCGTCCGATACGCCTGAAATTACGGAGCTGTTTTCAGGCGAAAACAGCTCCTGAATTTCAGACGTTTTTGCAAGTGCAGGCGTTTTTCGCGGCGTCCATAACGGACGTCATTAGAGCTGTTTTTCTATGGAGTCAATGGAAAACAGCTCCAATTACGTCCCAAGAAGTGACATGCACTTCTTTGACGCGGGCGTCTTTTTTACGTGCCGTCTTTTGACACCGGGGCGTAAAAAAACAAACCGTCTTCACAGTACATCGTAAAACCCATTCAAATGAATGGGCAGATGTGTGCCGACGCTTAGGAGCCGTATTTTCGGGCGTAATTCCAGGCGTAAAATGGCGTAAATAGGGCGTGTGAACATACCCTTCCGGTATAAGGGTTTTTGAAGCTGAAAATGAAGCTTCTTTTAATTTGGAGCTTCTTTTAAGGCTTCTTTTCAGGCGTCTTTTGAGGCATGTTTCATAGTGTTCAATGGAAAATCAACTCCAAAAAACGCCTCAAGAAATGACATGCTACTTCTTTTTACGGAGCGTCTTTTGTTAAAACAGAGGCGTAAAAAGACGGCCCATATGAACTAAACGCTGTTTTTCCCATTGATTTCAATGGGCAGATATTTGTAGGCGTCCAAAATACGCCTGAAAACACTGCGTGTGAACATACCCTTACACTTTACTATAGTCCATTGGACACAGGCGTGTTTTTAGACTCGGAAGATAGGCTACCATGGGTACTGGTGAAGGTGGAAGACGCAGATACAATTCAATGTGGCTATAGCTGATGCTGGGAGATCTGGCTAGGAAAAAGCCATGGGGCAAATGCCCCTGGTTCCCGATGTTAGAAACGTCAGTGACAGTGTTAGATAACTTAAGTGGTGTGCAGGGGGTTTTGATCCATCCCCATCAGGATTGTCGCAACACAGATTGCAGTTGAACAGCACAAGTTTTTATTCTTAGAAAAGGAACAACTTGGTCACGAGGCTCAATACTTGGTAGTTACAATAGCAGGAAAATAGACTTTACCTGCCCCAATAGCAATGTAACTAAGAAAGACTCTAGAGTAAACTTTGGTTCTCACTGCCTGGATAGAACCCAATTTTGGCACCTGTCTCCGAGGCTTGGGGTCAATCATGCGGGGGATGGTTGCGTCCACTCGTACTCGATCTGTGGGGTTTAGATGTAGTAACCCTCCGCTATCCTTTCACTGTCTCTGTCAGCATCAGATTTAGTCCTGTCACACCTCTGTCGACCTGGTATAGACACTGTGTCTTTGTCACTGGTGCAAGGCTCAGAGATGATACGGACTCACTACCGCCGCAGTTTCGAAAGGGCGTGTAATGACAGGAATAGGGAAGCAGACAAGTGAGCCCTAATCTACCCGCCACTCAGTCCCTGCCTACTTGCAACGACCCGCCCTAGGCGACGGTCCCTACGCTCAGTACGTGCACGACAGACAAACAGACAAGGGGACACAAGCTAAGGGAAATGGGGCAGTTGCCCACGGCAACACCGTGAGCAACAAGAGTGGTGAACGAGCCGAGTGAAACCAGGAGAGTACGTGGTACCAAACGCAGAGCAGGAGAGTAGTCAGTAAGCCAGGGTCAGTATGAAGCAAGGTCAAATAGCTAGGAGCTGCAGCAAGGCCAGGAAACCACACGAGAAGAATCACAAGCAAAGGAGGAACAGGAAAGGCAGGTATAAATAGACAGAGGGCGGGAGCTAGCTCCTTCTGGCCAGGCTGCGATAGGCTCTCCCACTCCTAAGCCTGCCATCTTGAGTGGTGGAAGATGGAGTCAGTCTAAGAGACATAGAATCAGGTGCAGACTGATTACCCATGGGCGTATACACAGAAGTTGTGCCTGGCAGATCCTTTACAGTACCCCCCCCTTTTATGAGGGGCCACCGGACCCTTTCTAAGTGGACCTGGTTTATTGGGGAAACGAAGGTGGAACTTCCTGACCAATACCCCAGCGTGAACATCCCGGGCGGGTACCCAAGTCCTCTCCTCAGGCCCGTATCCTCTCCAATGGACCAGGTACTGGAGGGAGCCTTGGACCATCTTGCTGTCCACAATCTTGGCCACCTCGAATTCCACCCCCTCAGGGGTGAGAACGGGAACAGGAGGTTTCCTCGAGGGAGCCAAGGACGGGGAGCAGCGTTTAAGGAGGGAGGCAACTCCAGTCGGAAGGAGACAGGATTGAGGACTTTTAATGACCTTATACGGCCCTATAAACCGGGGAGCAAACTTCTTGGACGGGACCTTAAGGCGCAAGTTCTTAGACGATAACCACACCAGATCCCCGACCATAAAAAAGGGGTTAGCAGAACGTCTTCTATCAGCCTGAGTTTTTTGTATGCTCTGGGACGCCTCTAGGGTCTTCTGAACCTGGGCCCAGACTGTGCACAGTTCCCGATGAACGACCTCTACCTCGGGATTGTTGGAAATACCAGGTGAAACGGAGGAGAACCGTGGATTAAACCCAAAATTACAGAAAAAGACGGAGACCCCTGACGAGTTACTGACCCGGTTATTAAGGGAAAATTCGGCGAGGGGAATGAATGAGACCCAATCATATTGACAGTCAGAGATAAAACACCTTAAATATTGTTCTAGAGATTGATTTGTCCTCTTGGTTTGGCCATTAGTTTCAGGATGGAAGGCAGAGGAGAAGGACAGATCAATCTCCAACTTTTTACAGAAGGCTCTCCAAAACAATGAAACAAATTGTACCCCTCTGTCCGAAACAATATTGACAGGGACCCCATGGAGACGCAGGATGTGTTTGACAAACAAGGTAGCTAACGTCTTAGCATTGGGTAGTTTCTTGAGGGGCACAAAGTGGCACATCTTACTGAAGCGGTCTACTACAACCCACACCACCGACTTGCCTTGAGATGGAGGCAAATCGGTGATAAAATCCATGGAGATATGCGTCCAAGGTCTCTGGGGAATGGGCAAAGAACGTAGTAAGCCCGCTGGTCGGGACCTGGGAGTCTTGGACCTAGCACAAACCTCACAAGCAGCGACGTAGGCCTTAACGTCTTTAGGCAACCCAGGCCACCAATAGTTTCTGGCAATGAGGTGTTTGGTACCCAGGATGCCTGGATGACCAGATAGTGCGGAGTCATGATTTTCCCTAAGTACCCTTAGCCGAAATTGCAGGGGAACAAACAGCTTGTTCTCAGGAAGGTTCCCGGGAGTTGAATCTTGATCGGCCGCAATTTCAGAGACTAAATCAGAATCAATAGAAGAAACGACTATACCAGGAGGCAAAATACAAGCAGGATCTTCCTCCGAAGGAGGGCTGGCCATTAAGCTACGCGACATTGCATCGGCCTTAATATTTTTAGACCCAGCCCTATAGGTAACCAAAAAGTTGAATCTGGTAAAAAATAGCGCCCATCGAGCTTGTCTCGGGTTTAGCCTCCGGGCAGATTCTAGGAAAACCAGATTCTTGTGGTCGGTAAGGACCGTTACCTGGTGCCTAGCCCCCTCCAGGAAGTGGCGCCACTCTTCAAATGCCCATTTAATGGCTAAGAGTTCGCGGTTGCCAATATCATAGTTACTCTCAGTGGGCGAAAACTTCCTGGAGCAGTAGGCACAGGGACGGAGATGGGTGAGGGACCTGGTACCCTGGGACAAGACAGCCCCCACTCCCACCTCGGATGCGTCAACCTCCACGATCAATGGCTCCATTTGGTTGGGCTGAACCAGCACCGGGGCCGAGATAAAGCACTTCTTAAGGACCTCAAAAGCCTGGACAGCCTCAGGAGGCCAGTGGAGGAGATCAGCACCTTTGCGAGTGAGGTCCGTAAGAGGCTTAGCGATGACCGAGAAGTTAGCAATAAATCTCCTGTAATAATTAGCGAACCCCAAGAAGCACTGTAACGCCTTCAGGGAGGCAGGTTGGACCCATTCCGCCACAGAAGATGGAGTCAGTCTAAGAGACATAGAATCAGGTGCAGACTGATTACCCATGGGCGTATACACAGAAGTTGTGCCTGGCAGATCCTTTACAGGGCGTCTCTGTTTCTCCTTCAGGCCATAAATTATTAGCTCCTAGATCTGCTCCTCAGCTCTGCTTAGTCCTGACTCCTCTCTGTTAGGCTGGCGTATTATGCCTCGTTTTACGTCTGAAAATAGGGCTACAATACGTCGGCAAACATCTGCCCATTCATTTGAATGGGTTTGCCGACGTACTGTGCAGACAACCTGTCATTTACGCGTAAAAATACAGCCTCGTCAAAAGAAGTGCAGGACACTTCTTTGGACGTTTATGGAGCCGTTTTCTCATAGACTCCAATGAAAACAGCTCCAAAAATGGACGTAAAAAACGCAGCGAAAAACGCGAGTTGCTCAAAAAACTTCTAAAAATCAGGGGCTGTTTTCCCTTGAAAACAGCTCGGTATTTTCAGAAGTTTTTGGTCACTACGTGTGCACATACCCTTAGACTCTCTCTAGACTCGCGTCAACCCGAAGTCTTTTTGCTGGACACAGATAGCGCACACTCTTGGGCACCTGCCCAACTAACCTTTTGGCTCCAGTTATTCCCCTTATATAGTGTCTACAGCATCTCCCCTAACACGCTGCAGCACAATGTCTGTCCAGCAGTACTCTAATGATATTACTCAGGGTTCCCCAGCAAAGGTCATTAGTGAAAGACCTTCATGGAAAATGACAAGTTAGCCACCACGACCAATCTCATTCCAACAAAACCAGGAGGTTGATCTATCAATCACCCAGAATGATCCTTTTCCCAAGACAAAGATTACCACCTTACAGAAACATATTAAAGTATAAAGCACAAATCACACAGTGCAACATTTCAATTCATACAACTATACATATTTTTATATCTATCTATCTATCTATCTATCTATCTATCTATCTATCTATCTATCTATCTATCTATCTATCTATCTATCTATCTATCTATCTATCTATCTATCTATATAGCATAACATGTAATTCTTTGTCACCATCATGAACAGAATATACCCCTTGGGCCACTCTCATAACGTGGCACATGGAAATACCCAATTAAGATAATTTGACTCTTTCCATATCTACCACAGACTATAATGGAGAGTGATTGTGTATGCATGGTCATGGCAACCCAATTTTTAGAATTGGCATGGGGTAATTTCCATTGAAGAGTTGGAAATACCTGCTATGGGGTCTTTAACACTTCTTACTTGGCCCTGATGTAACCATCAATAGTAAATAAAGTAAAAAGGGTAATGGGGAAAAGAAAAAAGAAGGGCAAGAAGTGATTGGATCAAATAGATCTCTAGTTAATAAACCGGTAATTAGATGTGTAGCATTTAGAAATTCCAGTGTTAGAGCGGGGGTTTGAATTCAGCCAAGTTTCCAAAGGTAGCAGAGAATATATACAATTTGGAGGCGGTGGGAGAAGTTGTAATGCGTGGCATATTTGTAAATATTTGTAGACATCATGTTTGGGAAGGTTAGAGAGAGATTAGTTGAGAAAATTAGGCAAAAGATGCTTTGTTCCATAGTTGGTGTAACTTGGTCATATCAGTGCCGGCTCCAGCTTTATGTGGGCCCTTGGCAGACACAGACTTAGTGGGCGCCTTTGCAGGGAACTCACAGCGGCAGCAAAATGGCAGATGTCTCTTTGTGCCCCATATAAAAGTTAGATCCTGTTTATGACCCCATAGAGAAGTTAGGCCCCCAGTTTGTATCCCCATAAATTTAGTGCCCTCTGTAGATTGTGCCAAACTCCCTCCTGTAGATTGAGTCACATAGCCCCCCTTATAGGTAGTGCCAAACAGCCCCCCTCATAGGTAGTGCCACACAGCGCCTCTCCCAGGTAATGTCACACAGTCCCCTCCCAGCAAAGATGCTACCTACAGGGAGGGGGCTGTGTGGCACTACCAGGGAGTGGGGGTTGTGTGGCACTACCAGGGTGGGGGGATTCCGCTCCTAGACAGGGGCTCCCTCTCGGAGCGGAATCCCCCGCAAGAGAATCGGCAATGATCTGGCCGGGGGATTCCTCTACTGGAGCAGCCATGACAGCAGTGTCAGCACACGGTGGCCGAGTGGGCCCCCCGAAGAGTTGTTGGACCCCGGCACTTGCCCGAGTTCGCCAGGTGCTGACGCCGGCCCTGGGTGATATTATTATTTTTCCAGTTGGTTAGAGATAGATTAGGAATGGCAATTTCCAGAGGTCTAGAGGATTATCATATAGATTTAATTTGACCAGTTGTTTGTTATCGGACAAAATCAGCCATAGGGATGTTACAGCTTGTATGGTAGATAAGGAGTGTTGTTTTGGAAGTCACTGAAACACTGCTATTAAAAAGTATTTGAAGTGGTTTACCCTTAACTGGTTGCCAACACAGGATGAGAATACTTGTCCTGAGCGGCGGGTACTCGGCCTGTGTGACAGCCAGTGTCCGCGTGCCACAAAGAGCAGGGCAACGGCTGCAATACACAGCCGCAGCCCCGCTCTAACGGCAGAGAGAAGAAAAACCTCTTCTCTCTGCTGTTATCCCCTTGAATGCTGATCGCGTCATTCAAAGCAATAATGAGAAAGGGGGTCTCCCCTTTGATCGCGTCACAGGGAATCCCTGTGATGAGATCGATGACTATACCTGGTATGGGCAGACAGCCCAGGGTCCATTGAAGGACATCAGGGCTGTCTGACCATATTCCCTGTTGTTAGAGCATACAGAGGTATGCCCTAACAACTGCCTGTGTACAAATAATACACAGGCTAATATACTGGCATATAGATATATGAGAGGACATTAAAGTTCAAAAATCAAAATAAAAAATCCCTCTATGGGATTAAAAAAAAAAAAAGTTAATAAAAAAAAACTAATTGTAAAAAAAAATACACACAGATACACATTTTTTACAATAAATAAACTTTTCAAATTATAAGTCCCAAAACATGAAACAATATGTGCATATTTGGTATTGCCACATCTGTAACAACCTATACAATAAATATATAATGTATTTAGAGCGGTGTATAGTGTACGATGTATGGTGTAGAAAAAAAAATGAAAACGGCAGCGGAAATGTTTTTTTTTATACATTTTTGCAAAAATAAAAATAATGCTACCTACATAAAGTACAACTCGTCCCGCAAAAAACAAAGTTTCATACAGCTACGTCAAGACAAGAAATTAAAAAGTTATGAGCGCCAGGATGCAAAGAGAGAAATATAAAAAAATTCTTCGGTCCTCAAGGCCAAAATTGACCAGCCCCTTTAGGGTTTAAAGAGTGCAGTTCAATTTGTACTCATCTTCTGGATATGTCTTTGGATCACAGTGGGAGTACTTGGTACAATATAACAGCTCTATAATACTGTAGAATAGAGGGCCAATTTAAACCCCCTAGTTTGGGATGTAGATACAGGATATCCGCTTTAATTTGTGCTTTTTTTTTAATCCAAAGGAATTGTAGAATTAATTTTTGACGTGGTTTCTTATCAAGCAATTCTATTGCAATGATCATGAGTCGTGATTCTCACCTTTCCTCTGTTACTATTTAATCAGTTATTGTTTTTCTCTGCCTAGAGGAACCTTCTTCTAGGTTATCTGGGAACTAAATAAAATTAATAAATACAATTATCAATAGATACTTAATGTACTAACAATGATATGATAATAGGATCTGAAACTTATCATAGGTTGTTCTAGGAAAAAAAACAGGGACCACTCACCCTATCCCTGTCAGGTTTCCTATACCTACTAGTAACGGTTTATTAACTAGGGATCTATTTGATCCAATCACTTCTTGCCCTTCTTTTTTCTTTTCCCCTTTTCTGAACAGACATTAGTATAACTAATGGATATGTCATGAAAGTTCTCCATCAGAAATCCCCTGTTAGGAATATGTGAAGCCACAATATAAGAAAACCGTATGCACATTTCAAAATGTTAATATTGTCAAAAATTCTACACAGATATTATTGCTGCTATCAGTTACTTCAGTCTTTTTGTTGTATTTGATGAATTTCTTTTTGTTTTCTTTAGTCATTTCCACCCTTTATATATAAATTGGCAATCCACTTACCTCAACACAATCAGGTTTCCAGTAACTTGTTGACAAAGCTTTATAGTTGGTTTAATAAAGTATTTATTTGGGGTTTTATTTGTACCCTCTAGCACATGTATATGTGGACATGATGGAAATGGCATTTCCCATAAAGCAAGCTCAGGCTGAGAAATCATTCTTATATATTTTTATTGATCCCAAATGTATTGTAGGACATCAGAGCCAAAAGTAATTCTAAAACTCCCTTGTTATTCATTAGTCTCTACTGGGGGTTATATTTGTTTCTCAGTGTCAGGAATAGAAAACTTTTAATGAATACTCTGACGATATAAACTTATACATATCATTTATTATATTTTATTTATATTTTATGTCTTCTGTCGACAATATATTGATGGTTAGAAAAGTACACCAAAATGCAAAAATCCACAGCCCCGAACCAATGAAACTATTATCCAGCGAAGTTATGGAGTTTGCATAGGATTGCACTCACCTCTAGTGCTAAATGCATATATCAGCCATCGACAGTCATCATCTAGTTACAGCCCACATACTAGTCACATCACACATACTAGTCACATACCACATACTAGTCACATCCTACATACTAGTCACATCCCACATACTAGTCACATCCTACATACTAGTCACATCCTACATACTAGTCACATCCTACATACTAGTCACATCCTACATACTAGTCACATCCTACATACTAGTCACATCCTACATACTAGTCACATCCCACATACTAGTCACATCCTACATACTAGTCACATCCCAGATACTAGTCACATCCTACATACTAGTCACATCCTACATACTAGTCACATCCTACATACTAGTCATATCCTACATACTAGTCATATCCTACATACTAGTCACATCCTACATACTAGTCACATCCTACATACTAGTCATATCCTACATACTAGTCACATCCTACATCAGGGGCGTAACTAGGAAAGACTGGGCCCCATAGAAAACTTTTGACTGGGGCCCCCCTCTCCGCTGGGTATCACACAACCCCTTGTAGATAGTGCCTCCCTATAGATTCCAACACACAGCGCCCCCCTATAGTTAGCACCATATACAGCCCCCTGTAGATAGCACCATACACAGTCCCCTGTAGATAACGCCTTACAGCCCCCTGTAGATAACGTCTTACAGCCCCAAATCACCCCTGTAGATAATGCCATACAGCCCCCTGTAGATAATGCCATACAGTCCCGCTGTAGATAACGTCTTACAGCCCCAAATCCCCCCTGTAGATAACACCATACAGACCCCCCTGTAGATAACGCCATACAGCCCCCTGTAGATAACGCCAGACTCCCCCTGTAGATAACACCATACAGACACCCCCTGTAGATAACGCCATACAGACCCCCCCTGTAGATAACGCCATACTGTCCCCCTGTAGATAACACCATACAGAACCCCCTCTGTAGGTAACTCCATACAGACCCCCCTGTACATAACGCCATACAGACCCCCCTTTAGATAACGCTATACAGACCCCCCTGTAGATAACGCCATACAGACCCCCCTGTAGATAACACCATACAGAACCCCCCCTGTAGATAATGCCATACAGACCCCCCCTGTAGATAACGCCAAACAGAGCCCCCCCAGCAGATAACGCCATACAGACCCCCCATGTAGATAACGCCATACAGACACCCCCTGTACATAACGCCATACGGACCCCCCTTTAGATAACGCCATAAAGACCCCCCTGTAGATAACACCATACAGACCCCCCTGTAGATAACACCATACAGAACCCCTCCTGTAGATAACGCCATACAGACCCCCCTGTAGATAAAGCCATACAGACCCCCCCCCCAAAAAATGGCCTATAGTTTGTCCTGCAAAAGACATGCATCCCCTATCCACAGGATAGGGGATACATGTGTGATCGCTGGCAGCGATAAGGAGAACGGGGGACCGAAAGTCCCCCAAAGTTCTCCATGACTAACCTCTGACTTCCGGCGTCTGCGCAGTTCAATAAAAATGAAAGGAGCGCTGGTCACACATTTCTATGGAGCTGCAGACAGATCCCGGAAGTCCGAGGTTTGTCATGGAGAACTTCGGGGGACTTTCGGTCCCCCGTTCTCCTTATCGCTGAGCGTCCCAGCGATCACACATGTATCCCCTGTCCTGTGGATAGGGGATGCATGTCTTTTGTAGGAACAACCCCTTCAGTGGCGTCGCGTTGTAGCAGCCATAGCGGCTGCTAGCGAAACCTCTGGCCATGGGGGAGGTGCCGTGCCGGCGGGTGGTACCGGCCCCCTCATGCTGCCGGTAGTTACGCCACTGTCCTACATACTAGTCACATCCCACATACTAGTCACATCCCACATACTAGTCACATCCTACATACTAGTTACATCCTACATACTAGTCACATCCTACATACTAGTCACATCCTACATACTAGTCACATCCCACATACTAGTCATATCCTACATACTAGTCACATCCTAGTTACATACTAGTCACATCCTACATACTAGTCACATCCTACATACTGGTCACATCCTACATACTAGTCACATCCTAGTTACATACTAGTCACATCCTACATACTAGTCACATCCTCCATACTAGTCACATCCTAGTTACATACTAGTCACATCCTACATACTAGTCACATCCTACATACTAGTCACATCCTACATACTAGTCACATCCTAGTTACATACTAGTCACATCCTACATACTAGTCACATCCTCCATACTAGTCACATCCTACATACTAGTCATATCCTACATACTAGACATATCCCACATCCCCTATTTCTTGCTATATGCCAGCTATTTGAGAATAAATGCCACATAGCAACATGAGAACATAATTGTCTGACAATCCAAAGCATTAACTTGCAGTCAATGAGCAGACAAATATTGTAACTATTACTATGCCGGATTTCTACTTTGCAGTTTTTGAAACTTCTGGCGGAATAGGAAATTGTACTCATCCTTTGATACTGTATCATAATACTGATTTTTTTCATTCTTTATTTACATGACAATAATAAATATAATAAAGAATATGTGGATAACATAAAGATAAATCACTAGTTATCTCTGAGATTAGAAAAAAAGGGTCTACTTTTTATTCGACCAGAAACAGCGCCACTCTTGTCTATGTCTGGTATTGCAGCTCAACCCCATTTAAGTTAGTACAAGATATGGCCAATGGACAAGAGTGGCGCTGTTCTGGAAAATAAGAACAGACAACCCTTTTTAATAGATAATAGCAAACAATATGAAAAATGGGACCTGTGTATTTCTGGCCTGTAATCTAATCCTAATATAATCTACCTGTGTGTCGAAACCTTGGAAAATGCTGTTCCACTGGTGTTCAATACCATCTTCTTCTACTATTAGTAAATCCTGGTCTTTGTCTTTCTGTATAAGGTTCTTTCACACTGATCTTTTTCACTATATTATTCCGTTCAAAACTCTATCATTAACATCCCAATTAAATTCAATGGGATTTTCATGATGCCAAATGTAATCAGAAGGCTTCAAATCTGTTAGATATCTGTAATTTTTAAAGGACAGAATAGCATTGCATGATACGCTTTTTTTCCCAGTAACAAGAATAACAAAATCTGATTGATCTCATTAAAGTTAACGTGAACCTTGGTGATTAAATAAATGGGTTGTCATATTTACAAAAGCCATTTTCATACATTCTATTCGGGAATTCTGAGTTAAAAGTGGGGGTTCTCTGTTCAGGATCCTCATCTCTAGGGCAGAGTTGAGATTGGTACAAATAACATCTGTCCTGTCCAGCATTAAGGTGGCCATACACATTAGAATGTCCAAACCTGCCAATTTCGTCAGAAATGGCCGACCATCTAATGTGTTCCGACTCTCGGCGGCAGATGTTGGAGAAAAGAAGGATTTGGACGTTGGATTTCAACATACCTTTTGTTCTTTGGGGAGATAAGCCAAAGCAGAGATGTCTGGCAGTGGCTTACTCCCCCTCTCCCCATTGAAAACACATGCACGCTTGACCGAGCTAAGCGAGCATGTGTATGGGAGGATCAGCTGTTGGCCAAACTGGCATTTAGCTGACAGCTATCTGATGTGTGGGGCTAGCATTACAGGGACACAAACAGAAAAAATGGGACATAGATATCATCAAAACCACAAAAAAGGCCATACTTACTAGGTAGGTGGGTGGGTGAAAACCCGTTCCCATCAGGACGCAGACGGATTACACATAGTACTGACACCCCATGTACTATTCACAGCACTGACCCCTATTCATCACATTTATTTATTTATTTTTATTACATTATTACACAGTTCTGACACTTTCATACATACATATTTATTTTTTACCATCCATTCACACCCTAGCACTACACTCACACTCATTTATCGCACACCTTTCAGCACTTAGTTCGCCACTCCCCTCAAGACTAGTGGGAGGGGCTATCACTATTTAATGCACACCCCTTCTGCAGCATTCTTTGACCCGTCTGCGTCCTGATGGGAACAGGTTTTCACCCACCCACCTACCTAGTAAGTATGGCCTTTTTTGTGGTTTTGATGATATCTATGTCCCATTTTTTCTGTTTGTGTTTTTAAATTAGGAACGAAAAGTTCTTGTTAGGGACTCGCAAGGCACTGGGGACCCTTGACGTTGGGTTGCGAGCTTTGCGTATTTTGGCCAAAATAACAACTAATACCCCATGTTTCATGGATATTTCTTACTACGTATACTACACTTTTTTCAGGACGCAGCCGGGTCTTATATGCTGGGAGGGCATGATGTGCTGGCGTTTGGTTTGGAATGCAGAGCAGCCCGCTTTAGCTAACACTAGCGGCGTTACAAATAGGCTGTTATTCGGCAAGATACACCATGCCTGACGACCAGCACATTATCCCTCCACGTATTACACATAGTACTGACACCCCATGTACTATTCACAGCACTGACCCCTATTCATCACATTTATTTTTTTTATTTTTTTATTACATTATTACACAGTTCTGACACTTTCATACATACATATTTATTTTTTACCATCCATTCACACCCTAGCACTACACTCACACTCATTTATCGCACACCTTTCAGCACTTAGTTCACCACTCCCCTCAAGACTAGTGGGAGGGGCTATCACTATTTAATGCACACTCCTTCTGCAGCATTCTTTGACCCGTCTGCGTCCTGATGGGAACGGGTTTTCACCCACCCACCTACCTAGTAAGTATGGCCTTTTTTGTGGTTTTGATGAGCATTACAGGGACAACCCAATGATATAAATGTGTGTAATGCTAAAATTCTCCTGTGGTGGCGCTGCAGGCAAAATGAACACTTACTGCCAGGTTTCCCCACAGATTACAGCTAATTTGCCAGGGTTGCCAGCAGGAGAATACTGGTGATCAGCTTTTTGTCAAGATACCCTTCCAAAAGTTATAAATTATCCAAAGAGCTCAACCCCTTTAAGCTTTAATCCACTAAAAATGTATGCAACATGAATCTGTAAGCAAAAGAGGCCTTAATGCAGATGTGAACAGAGCCTTAATTTCAGTGGTGAATATATTATATGTGCAACCTGTGCAGATGCATAGGGGCCCAGTAGGTAAGAGGACCCGCTGTCATGTAAGGATTGAGCTCATGAATTTCATGGCTCAATATAAAGTGGCACCCATAAACAGGGCCGCATCATCCATGAGGCAAGATGAGCTTCTCGCCTCAGGCGGCGCCGCTAAAACCAGCCGCCGCCACCTCCTCTTGCACTAATTGTACCTGCGGCTATAGCACGCAGATACAAATACATGTATTACCGCTGAATGGCTGGGCAATTACAATGATGCTGATTGGCAGGGCAAAATGGCTTGCCCCACCAATCAGTGGCTTTCAACGATTCTAGCGGCGTGATGACGCTTCAGTTGTTGAAAGGCGTTGATTGGCGCGGCAAGTCATTCTGCCCCATCAATCAGCGCCTTTCAATGACGCTACTGGAGCAATGATGCTTCAGTTGTCAACACTTGGCCTGATGAAGACGCTGGTTCAGCGTTGAAACGCGTAGTCTTTCACAATAAATTGTTTATTTCTGTATTTTAAAACACTGGAACTGCTTCTACCTTTATTACCAGCAGCGCCGTTAATTGTCCACCAATTTTTTCTTCCTGCAAATACTTTACAGCGGTAACAACCTCGAGAGACCGGATGGAACCTGGCTGCAGCGGTCTAATGATACCTATTTCATTATAAGTCTACAACAGCTTTGTGCCTGTGCTAGCACAATGCCAAGAGGTGAGCTCTATTGATTTTCCTGTTTTATTTAATTACTTTTGGTGATCTACACTATTGGTGTCGTGCATTTTTTGCTTTCTTCTTCAGTTGTTAAAGGGCGCTGATTGGCGGGGCAAGTCATTCTGCCCTGCCAATCAGCTCCTTTCAATGTTGCGCCGCTTGCGTCGTTCAGCCCCAGCAGACCTGCTCAGTAGAGAGAAGGCATGCATTGCCACCGGACGGCGTAAGAACGGGATCATGTGAGTATGTAATTTTTTTTTATAATAAAATAAATCTAAAAATAAAACTGTGAGTGCCATAATCTACAGAGGGGGCCCTATCTATAAGGGGGTCTATATGTGGGGGTGTGGGGCAATATCTAAAAGGAGAGCTATATGTAGAAAACGATCTACAGGGTTGGGCTATATTTTGGACACTATATACAGGGGGAGCTATATGCGAGACACTATCTTCAGGGGTGGGCTATATGTGGAGCACTATCTATAGGGGGAGCTACTATCTATAGGGGGAGGCACTATCTACAGGGGTGGGCTATAGGTGGGACACTATATACCGGGGTGGGTTACCTGTGGGGCACTATCTACAATGGGCTATATGTAGGGCACTGTCTACAGGGGTGGGCTATATGTGACACTATATACATGGCGAGCTGTATGTGATGCACATCTACAGTGGTGGGCTATATGTGGAGCACTATCTATAGGGGAAGCTATATGTAGGGCAGCACGGTGGGTTAGTCATTGGCACTATTGCCTTGCAGCTCTGGAGTCTATATGTGGGCACTATCTACAGGGGCTTCTATATTGGGCACTATCTACAGAGGCTCTATGGCGGTCACTATCTACAGAGGGGCTATGGGGGCACTATCTACAGGGGGCACAGTGTGTGTGGGACAGTGTATAGTACTATCATAATCAGGGACAGTGTATGGTTCTACACCGTGTTCCAAATTATTATGCACATTGGAATTAAGTGTCATAAACATTTAATTATTAGTTTTTTAATTAAACTCATGGATGGTATTGTGTCTTAGGGCTCTTTGGATCATTGTAATCAATCTCAGACACCTGTGATAATTAGTTTGCCAGGTTTGCCCAATCAAAGGAAAACTACTTAAGAAGGATGTTCCACATTATTAAGCAGGCCGCAGGTTTAAAGCAATATGGGAAAGAAAAAGGATCTCTGTGCTGCCGAAAAGCATGAAATAGTGCAATACCTTGGACAAGGTATGAAAACATTGGATATTTCAAGAAAACGTAAGCGTGATCATCGTACTGTGAAAAGATTTGTGGCTGATTCAGAGAACAGACGGGTTTGTTCAGATAAAGGCATAATGAGGAAGGTTTCCGCCAGACAAATTAGTAGGATTAGGAGAGCAGCTGCTAAAATGCCATTGCAAAGCAGCAAACAGGTATTTGAAGCCGCTGGTGGTCTCTGGAGTCCCGCGAACTTCAAGGTATAGGATCTTCCAGAGGTTTGCAAGTGTGCATAAAGCTATTATTCGGCCACCCCTAAACAATTCTCACCAGCACAAACGGTTGCAGTGGGCTCAGAAATAAATGAAGACTAATTTTCAAACCGTGTTGTTTACTGAAGAGTGCCGTGCAACCCTGGATGGTCCAGATTGATGGAGTAGTGGATGGTTGGTGAATGGCCACCATGTCCCAACAAGGCTGCGACGTCAGAAAGGAGGTGACAGAGTCATGTTTTGGGCTGGAGTCATGGGGAGAGAGCTGGTAGGCCCCTTTAGGGTCCCTAGAGTTTATGACTGACCACTTTCTTCCGTGGTTACAAAAAGAAGAACCGTGCCTTCCGTAGCAAAATTTTCTTCATGCATGACAATGCACCATCTCATGCTGCAAAGAATACCTCTGTATCATTGGCTGCTATGGGCATAAAAGGAGAGAAGCTCATGGTGTGGCCCCCATGTTCCCCTGACCTCAACCCTATTGAGAACCTTTAGAGCATCCTCAAGCAAAATATCTATGAGGGTGGGAGGCAGTTCAAATCAAAACAGAAGCTCTGGGAGGCTATTCTGACATCCTCCAAAGATATTCAAGCAGAAACTGTCCAAATACTCACAAATTCAATGGATGCAAGAATTGTGAAGGGGATATCAAAGAAGGGGTCCTATGTTAACATGTAACTTGGCCTGTTAAGTTTTTTTTTGATTGAAAGAGCTTTTGATTTCTGTAAATATGACCTCCTGATGCTGCAAATTCAACAAATTACCATTTTAGTTCTCTTTACAACCTTTAAAATGTTTTGATCTCTGTTGTGCATAATAATGTGACATTTTGTGCATTTTGAGTTTTTTACTTCTAAAAAAAATCTGTTATCATTAGGAGATTTGTTCAATAAAATTCGCATTATACTCCAACGGTTGATAGCTTGAAGATTATACTGACTATCATTTGCATCGACTATTTAGCAAAATCAGCGAAAAATAACATTTGCATAATAATTTGGAATGCGGTGTATTATAATTAGAGGTGCAGTGTATGGCGCTATTATATTTAGGGGTGTTGAGAATTTTATCTTCGTTTATAGGTGCAGAAATGTTTTAAAAGTGGGAAGCTAAAGACATCTGAGCGGAAAACTGCAGAAATTGGTTGTGGCCGGGAGAAGTCATCCTGGACTGGTGTAATGTCCGTGGCTGCGGGCTGTCAGCTCCAGTCCCCTCCTGACAGCTGCAGCCACAAGTCGGCAAGTGCTGGCCCCAGCCTCCTCAGGAGACGCCAGTGCTCGCGTCCACTCACCTCAGCCGGATCCCGTAGGGTACGCGCGCATGCTGGTGCCCGCTTTTAAAGGGGCAGCGCGCGCACCGGACCTATTGATGAACTTTGACCCGTGAGTACCCTGGACTATAAGAGGGGTCCAGCCACCTGCTTCGATGCCTGAGCATTGTTGATGTTTCCTAGTTTGTCTATGTGATGGCCTCCTAGTGTGTTTCCTGTACCTGTTCCTGTTCCCAGCATTCCATACTATCCTGGTCGAGCACTGTGCTGTGCCAAAGTCGTGTCGTGCTGTATCCACGTCTGACCTGCTTCACCTCGCTGACGTCTACCTGCTGCCTAGTCCTAGCCGAGCCTGCCTTGCTGTTGTCTGAGCTGCCACAGGTACCTATACGAACCTAGACATTCACCCGCGTCCTGTTGGCCAGCTGCCTTACCGCCAAGGCGGTACGGCCCAGTGGGTCTACAGACCCTTCGTGACAGTACACTCAGGCCATGGACACCGCTGGCCGACTCAAGACCATGACGACGTTACCGGAGATGCGAGCGGATATGCTGGACTTCCGGCTCAACAGGACCAACTCCTCCAGGCGTTAAACATCCTTGCACAACGGCAGAAGGCACAAGCTGCTGTTCCTCCTACTACATGTCCTGGCAGAGTTGATCCTCAGACTACACCTCTTGGCAGCGTTGACCCGCATGTTTCTTTGCCACTTCCTGACCGCTATGATGGAGAAGCAAGTACCTGTCGTGGATTTCTAATCAGTGCCAGATCCACTGCAGCCTGTATAGTAGGACATTTTCATCTGACGGCACACGGGTCGCTTTCATTATCTCTCTCATCACCGGTAAGGCTCTTGCATGGGCGAACCCTATCTGGGAGAGACAAGGTCCAGAGACCCGTGACTTCCAAACCTTCCTCCAGACTTTTCGCATGGTGTTTGTGGAGCCTAGATGAGTCACATCTGCAGCGGCATCTTTGATTAACCTACACCAAGGAGACACCTCCATGAGTGAGTACGCCATCCACTTCCGCACCCTGGTGTGGCGGGAGAGTTTTTATGGAACATTGAGGCACTGGTGGCTGCATTCTGGCATGGACTGGCTTCTAGAATTAAGGACGAACTTGCCGCCCCAGAACTGCCGTCTACCCTGGATGACCTCATCCTTGTGTCTGCCCGGATTGATATACGGATCCGAGAACGCCTCCAAGAGGTTCGACGGGAGGGAGCCATTCCCAGTTTGGCTTCTACTTTGCAGCAACCCCTGCTGTCCTCAGATGTCGATCCTCCTAAGGAGTATGTGATAATGGGCCACTGTAAGCTATCCACCCAGGAGAGGAAACGCAGACGCACATCTGGACCCTGTCTTTATTGCGGCCTCGGTGGCCATCTAGTGCGCCTGTGTCCCCAAAGATCCAAAAACCTAGGGTTGCTAGTAGTGACAACTTGGGTAAGAATGGACTTCCATCTAGTTTGTCCATACCAGTGACCATAGTGTTCGGCGAGAAAACGCATCAGGTTTCTGCGTATCTAGACTCTGGATCCTCTGCTAATTTCATCCGTAGAGACCTGGTGGATCTTCTGCAATTATCCACCACCCCTCAAGAGAACCCGTTGACAGTTGCTACAGTGAATGGATTACCTCTGCCAGACCCAGTTATAGCTGTGACCAAGCCGCTGAGGCTCCAAGTCGGAGCCCTTCACTCCGAACTTCTGCCTTTCTATGTGCTACCCAGAGGTGTTAACCCTGTGTTGCTGGGTCTGCCTTGGGTCCTTCTGCATGCCCCAGTTCCGGACTGGAATTCTTGAGAGGTTTTCCAATGGGGCCCTGAGTGTCAAGCTCGTTGCCTTCGCTGCCTCGGTCATTGGCAGGATTGCCGAGTCATTATGCAACATTTTCGAACGTCTTCAGCAAGAGAGAGGCGGCACATTGCCTCCACATCGGGCATATGACTGTCCTATTGAGCTGATTCCTGGTGCATCCCTTCCCCGTGGTAGGGTATATCCTCTCTCCTTGCCAGAGACTATGTCCATGTCCGCCTATGTGAACGAGAACTTGGAGAAGGGCTTCATACAAAAGTCTTCCTCCCCGGCAGGAGCCAGGTTCTTCTTTGTCAAAACGAAAGATGGCTCTCTTCGTCCTTGTATCGACTACAGAGGTCTCAACCAGATCACGGTGAAGAATAAATATCCGTTGCCACTGATCTCTGAACTGTTTGATCGTATACGTGGTGCCAGGATTTTTTCGAAACCAGACCTGCGTGGGGGTTACAACCTAGTCCGGATTCGCCAGGGTGATGAATGGAAGACTGCATTTAACACCCGTGATGGACACTATGACTATCTAGTAATGCCCCTCGGCCTGTGTAATGCTCCCGCAGTCTTCCAGGAGTTTGTGAATGACATTTTCTGTGACCTCTTCTATGTTTGTGTAGTAGTCTACCTTGATGACATCTTGATTTTTTTTCCAGATCCTATAACGCACCAGAGACATGTCCGTCAAGTTCTGCTACGGTTAAGGGAGAATCGTCTGTACGCCAAGCTGGAGAAGTTTGACAAAGATGCTCTACCCTTCTTGGGCTACATCATATCGAATCGAGGTCTCGAGATGGATCCTGAGAAGGTAAAGTCTGTTCTGGAATGGCCACGTCCTCAAGGCTTGAGGGCCGTACAGCGATTTCTGGGATTCGCTAATATTTACAGGCAGTTTATTCTAAACTTCTCCTCACTGACTTCTCCCATCTCTAACCTTACTAAGAAGGGTATGAGCGCCAAGGTGTGGACTCCCGAGGCAGAGTCCGCATTCAATAGCCTGAAGAGTGCCTTGACGTCAGCCTCTATCCTCCATCATCCGGATGTCTCTCTGCAGTTCTCGTTGGAGGTGGACGCATCCTCTGTCGGTTCTGGTGCACTCCTGTTCCAGCGAGGTCCCAAGGGCAAGTCAAGGGTATGTGGATATTTTTCTAAGAAGAGACAAGGGGAGACCCCTAGTGGTTGGCAGGGATATATTATCAACAACAACTAATATGCCTGAGCACAAAGGTCCCAATTTCCCAACCACTATTTAGATTGTATCAATTAAAATATAACTTTTATTAGTGTATCTAAATAAAGGACGTACAACAGATAGAAAGTTAAAATTGTTTTCAAAAGACGGCCAGCATATCATAGGAGGTCGGATGAGTGTGTGCAGCACGTCGCTACAATGCAGTGTGACAGGCTAGTTCGGCAGCTATCGCCATTTTAATATTCACTGACGTTCCAGCAAACTATCCCACTCCAGTGTGACTGCATGAGCAAACGGCAATCTGCAGCTGCCGAACTAGCCTGTCACACTGCATTGTAGCGACGTGCTACGCACACTCATCCGTCCTCCTATGATATGCTGGCCGTCTTTTGAAAACAATTTTAACTTTCTGTCTGTTGTACGTCCTTTATTTAGATACACTAATAAAATTAGTTGTTGTTGATATTTTTCTAAGCTCTTCTCTTCCGCAGAATGCAACTACTCGATCGGGGATCGGGAGTTACTGGCCATCAAATTGGCCCTGGAAGAATGGAGACATCTACTAGAGCAGCTCATGCGATCCTGATTTTTACAGACCACAAGAATCTGACCTACCTCCAGACGGCCCAACGGCTGAACCTGTTCCAGTTTGAGCTCCATTATCGCCTGGCCGACAAGAATGTGAGGTTACGTAAGACCCAGGATTTAATTGCCCGTCACTTCTGGTGGCCCACTCTGCTCAATGATACTGTGGACTTTGTTTCTTACTGTGCTGTATGTGCAGCCAACAAGGCCACCCTCTCCAGACCTGCTGGTCTGCTCCAGTCATTGCCTGTGCCCAATGCTCCCTGGCAGCATATAGCAATGGACTTTATTACGGATCTGCCTCTCTTTGCTGGATGCAGTGCTGTCTGGGTGGTGGTGGACCGATTTTCGAAAATGGCCCAATTTGTTCCTCTGACCGGTTTTCCTTCTGCTCCTCAGCTGGCCAAGCTGTTCGTCCAGCACATCTTCCGCCTGCATGGCTTGCCAACAACATATTGTGGTTCAGTTTACCTCGAAGTTCTGGAGAGCCCTCTGCAGACTCCTCGGTGTGAAATTGGACTTTTCATCTGCCTACCATCCTCAGTCCAATGGTCAGGTTGAGAGGATCAATCAGATCTTGGAGAACTACCTACGCCTCTTCATTTGCAAGCAGCATGATGTCTGGGTGCAGTTGCTCCCATGGGCAGAATTCTCCTACAATAATCACACCAGCGAGTCTAAAAGGAATTCACTGTTCCTCATTGTCTACGGCCAGCACCCACGAATTCCTCTCCCGGTGCCCGATTCTTCCGAGGTTCCAGCGGCTGACTCCACCTTTAGAGACTTCCTACAGATCTGGCAGCAAACTCGATCCTCCATCCTGATGGCAGTCGACCGCATGAAACGGAAGGCTGACACAAGGAGAAGAGAACCTCCTCAGTTTCTTCCTGGCACGAGGGTCTGGCTGCCTTCCAGGAATATCCGACTAAGGGTGCCATCATGCAAATTTGCTCCTAGGTTCCTCGGACCCTTCGAGATCCTGCAGCAGATCAACCCTGTCGCCTATAAGCTTCGGCTGCCTCCTACCCTCAATATCCCCAACTCCTTCCATGTCTCCCTCCTGAAGCCGGTGGTCCTGAACCGCTACACCAAGACTCTTAGCCCTGTGGTTGCCTCCAGCGGTCCTTCAGACACCTTTGAGGTTCAGGAGATCCTGGACACTAAAAAAGTGAGAGGAAGGACCTTTTATTTGGTGGATGGGAGGGGGTTTGGTCCTGAAGAGAGGTCCTGGGAGCCAGAGGAGAACCTCAATGCTCCTGCTCTTCTGAAGAAGTTTCTCTCTCGCTCTGGTACCAAGAAGAGGGGGCGTAAGAGGGGGGATACTATAATGTCCATGGCTGCGGGCTGTCAGCTCCACTTCCCTCCTCATAGCCACAGCTACGAGTCCTCAAGCGCTGGCCCCAGCCTCCTCCTTAGGAGACGCCAGCGCTCGCGTCCACTCACCTCAGACGCATCCGTAGGGTGCGCATGCACGCTTGTGCCCGCTCTTAAAGGGACAGCACGCGCACCAGACTTTTTGACTAACTTTGACCCGTGAGTACCCTGGACTATAAGAGGGGTCCAGCCCCCTGCTTCGATGCCTGAGCGTTGTTGTTGTTCCCTAGTTTGTCTATGTGATAGCTTCCTAGTGTGTTACCTGTACCAGTTCCTGTACCTGTCCCTAGCATTCCATACCATCCTGGTCGAGCACTGTGCTGTGCCAAAGTCGTGTCGTGCTGTATCCACGTCTGACCTGCTTCACCTCGCCTGACGTCTACCTGCTACCTAAGAATAGAAATAGAGGCAGCACTCCAGAAGTCAAAAAAGGGATTTTTATTCACCCATCTGTGTGATAGAATGCAACATTTCAGCTGCTCAATGCAGCCTTTGTCAAGAACCTGCTGTACCTGCTGCCTAGTCCTAGCCGAGCCTGCCTTGCTGCTGTGTTAGCTGCCACAGGTACTTATACGAACTATAGACATTAACTCACACCCTGTTGGCCAGCTGCTTTACCGCCAAGGCGGTACGGCCTAGTGGGTCCACAGACCCTTCGTGACAACCGAATGGAGAAGAAAAGAGAAAAATAACTAGAATCTGAGACGTCACCGGTGAGTCACTTAATGTAAATGTTTATTTTGCCTCTAATCAGTAATGTAGTCACTGTATGATCTGCAGCGAGGTAATGGGTGGTTTGATTATGATGTGATTTTTTTTGGCGAAACAGCAACTCCCAGCATATCCATACCATTGTTTAGGCCATGCTGGGAGCTGTAGTTTTATACCGTACAAACCTATACGGCAAGGGTTGCACTAAATTGAGCTGTATTTGTTCTGGTGCTGTATTTGTGTACTGAGCTTGGTTCTGGTGCTGTATATATGTAATGAGCTTGGCTCTCATGTCATATATATGTCAGAGCTTGGTTCTGATGCTGTAATTTTAAAGGATATATTTATAATAAGAAAATTGCATGTCAGATGGAATTGTTTTCAAGTCATTGTATATTTAATGGAAACCTGTCTGGTAGTTTTAACCTCTTGAACCGCCACCATCTGGTAATACATGACCTAACATTATTTCCAAATGTATGTTTTTTTTAGATGCAGAAAAATCTATACAATTAACTTTTTAAACGGCGCACACTATATGCTAATTACTCATTAAAGGGTCATGGGTCGGTTGCGCTATTCTGCCTCCAAACCCACATTTCCATGTTTGATTGACATCCCCCTGGGTGATACAACTTCCTCGGATGTGCCATTGCCTTCTACTACTTGGGCAATCACCATGCAGCGAGGTGTACTCTACCCGGCTTCATCGCTGCACCGATCATGCCAGGGGAGTACAAAAAAAAACGTAAGGAAATTTTTTTTTTCCTTTTTATTGTTGCCCAAAATTAAACCAATGAAAGATAGGTCGCATATTAAGGCACCATATAGGCAACAAAAAAACCAAACAATGAATAGGTAGAGTATGATCAAATACATTATTATTTATATTATTTTATATATTTTTTGGATTGTAAAAAATAAATAAAATATGGACGTTTAAGCGTTGAAGGCCATGGTCACAAAAGTGTTCAAGGAGGTCTTAAAAATTACTTCTACTTCTGTATACATTTGGTAGTTTTATCACATATCCAGGAGGAAACTAAAATTTAATTTTCTATTTCGATTATGTCAACAAGCAGGACTGCATTGGTTTATTAGGGTCTGAACAGGTCTAGAAAATTGACTCACATGAGGTCATAGATACCAGGTAGACCATGAGGCCGAAGTTTCACCTTAGTGATAGGATCATAACCCTAGTTGGTCCCATCACTTTTTCCTAATGGCTGCTCATAACCTGTGCAGGACACCCCTCTCCAGGGGGACTGCATTGTTTACAAACAAAAGGGTGAGGCATTAGCCCAAGGGTCCAGTAAGGGCGTGTAGAGGGTAAGAAACACCAAACACCAGACCCTTTGTTCCTGGGTGGCAAATTGTTGCCCCTATAATGGGGTGGCCATTTTGATTTTTGCTTTGGGGCCCCTCTCTTTTCTATGTATACCCCTGGACTCATGTCATCATGTTTTATGGAGATTTAATTTTCTTTTTATATTATTTATTACAGAATTCTTAACATCCTTATTCCTGATGCTGTAGATAATGGGATTCAACATTGGAGTGACCACACCATAAAAAACAGACAAGGTCTTGTCTGTCTCCGGAGAATAAGAAGATCGAGGCTGAAGATAAATTATCAGGATGGTCCCAAAGTAGAGGGTGACCACAGTGAGGTGGGAGCCACATGTGGAAAAAGCTTTCTCTCTTCCTTGTGAGGAGCGAATCTTCAAAATGGTGGAAATTATATGAACATATGAACCTAAAGTCAAGATAAAAGCACACATAACAATGATTCCGGCTGCTATATACATTGCTACCTCATTAAGCCATGGATCCTTGCAGGACATTTTTAAGAAAGGAGGCACTTCACAAAAGAAATGGTTGACATGATGGGACCTACAGAAAGGTAATCGGAAAGTGAGTGGCACTTGTATGAAGGCATTTATTAGGCCCACGCTCCATGATGTTGAAGCAAAAAACACACAAATCTTCTTGTTCATAATAAGATTATAATGCAACGGCCTACAGATGGCTGCAAACCTATCAAAAGCCATGACCGAAAGTAGAATACACTCTGTTACTCCAAATACTAATATGAAGAACATCTGAAAAGCACAGCCCCATAGTGAAATAGTTTTGTCCTTGGATAAAGTATTAGTTAGGAGGATGGGAACTATGGTGGAGGAGAAGCAGATGTCAATGACAGAGAGATTACAGAGGAAGAAGTACATAGGTGTGTGTAAGGTTGGGTTGGTCCTTACCACAATTATTAGTAATAAATTTCCTGAAAGTGTAATTAGGTACATAACCAAGAATACAAGGAAACATATAACCTGTAGTTGAGGAACGTCGGATAAGCCAAGTAGAATGAACCAGTTTGGACTTGTTTGGTTTGACTTCTCCATATAATTTACCCTGTATCTGAAAGAAAAAATAAGGAGCACTTGATTGGTAAAAATGTTGACCTTGAAGACTGAAGCCATAGCTCCTAGGATTGTTTAAGACACTTTCTATGCTGTTTTTATATCTCTCTTAGACTAAAATGGAGTGTTACTGTATATATGATTATATTTGCGTATTTTATTGCAGGTCACCACCATGATTACACAGTTATTCTCTATTATAGCACATTGGACACAGGCGTGTTGTTAGACTCTGAAGATAGGCTACCATGGGGTAATGGGGAAGGTGCAAGAAGCAGATACAATTGAATGTGGCTATAGCTGATGCTGGGAGATCTGGCTGGGAAAAAGCCGTGGGGCAAATTCCCCTGGTGCCCAGTGTTAGAAAAGTCAGTGATGGTGTTAGTTGACTTAAGTGGTGTGCCTGGGTTTTGTACCATCCCTATCAGGAATGTCGCAACACAGATTCAGTTGAACAGCACAAGTTTTTATTCTTAGATAAGGTACAACTTGGTCACGAGGCTCAATACTTGGTAATTCTAATAGCAGGAAAACAGTCTTTAACTGCCTCACTGCCTGGGTAAAATCCAATTTTGGCACCTGTCTCAAAGGCATGGGGTCAATCATGCGGGGGATAGTTTACGTCCACCCGTACTCGGTCTGTGGGGTTTAGATGTAGAAGCCCCCCGCTATCCTTTCACTGTCTCTGTCAGCATCAGGTGCTCTCCTGTCACACCTGTCTTCCTAGTATAGACACTGTGTCTTTGTCACTGGTTCAAGGCTCAGAGATGATACGGACTCACTACCACAGTCTCGAAAAGGTGTCTCTGTTTCTCCTTCAGGCCATAAATTATTAGCTCCTCAGCTCTGCTTAGTCCTGACTCTTCTCTTTTAGACTCTCTCTAGACCCTGCGTCACCACGAAGGCTTTTTGCTAGACACAGATAGCGCACACTCTTGGGCACCTGCCCAACCAACCTTTTGGCTCCAGTTATTCCCCTTATATAGTGTCTACAGCATCTCCCCTAACACGCTGCAGCACAATGTCTGTCCGGCGGTACTCTAATGATATTACTCAGGGTTCCCCGGGAAAGGTCACTGGTGAAAGACCTTCATGGAAAAGGGCAAGTTAGCCACCACGACCAATCTCATTCCAACAAAACTAGGAGGTCGATCTATCAAACACGCAGAATGATCCTTTTCCCAAGACAAAGACTACCACCTTACAGAAACATATTAAAGTATAAAGCACAAATCACACAGTGCAACATTTCAATTCATACAACTATATATATATACACATAATAACATGTTACCCCTTGGGCCACTCTCATAACGTGGCACATGGAAATACCCAATTACGATAATTTGACTCTCTCCATATCTACCACAAACTATAATGCAAAGTGTCTGTCTATGCATGGTCATTTCTCGCCCACAAATAGAGACTAGGCAACCCAATTTTTAGAATTGGTATGGGGTTATTTCCATTGAAGAGCTGGAAATACCTGCTATGGGGTCTTTAACACTTCTTATTTGGCCCTGATGTAACCATCAATAGTAAATAGTGAATAAAGGGTAAAGGGGAATGGGGAAAAGAAAAAAGAAGGGCAAGAAGTGATTAGATCAAATAGATCCCTAGTTAATAAAGCGGCACTAGTAGGTATAGGTAACCTGACAGGGATGGGGTGAGCGGTCCCTTTTTTTCCCCCAAGAACAACCTATGATAAGTTTCAGATCTTATTATTATATTATTGTTAGTACATTTAGTATCTATTGATAATTGTATTTACTAGTCCATCTCAATGAATTAGAATATCATCAAAAAGTTAATTTATTTCAGTTATTCAATTCAAAAAGTGAAACTCACATATTCTATAGATTCATTACACAGAGGGATCTATTTCCAGCATTTTTTTCTTTTAATGTTGATGATTATGGCGAACAGTTAATGAAAACCGAAAATTTAGTCTCTCAGAAAATTAGAATATTGGGTAAAAGTTGAAGATTGTAGACTCGTGGTGTGACACTCTAATCAGCCAATCAACACAAAACACCTGCAAAGGTTTCCTACGCATTTAAAAGGACTGGTCTGCTGCTCAGTGTCCACAGTCCTGTTTTCATATGAAAGTAAATTTTGCATTTCATTTGGAAATCAAGGTCCCAGAGTCTGGAGGAAGAGTGGAGAGGCTCAAACCAAGTGCCTTGCGGTCCAGTGCGAAGTTTCCACAGTCAGTGATGGTTTGGGGAGCCATGTTATCTGCTGGTGTTGGTCCACTGTGTTATATCAAGTCCAGAGTCAACGCAGCCGTCTAGCAGCACATTTTCCAGCACTTCATGCTTCCCCCTGCTGAAAAGCTTTATGGAGATGCAGATTTCATTTTCCAGCAGGACTTGGCACCTGCCCACACTGCCAAAAGTACCAATACTTGGTTTAATTACCTTAGTGTCACTGTGCTTGATTGGCCACCAAACTCGCCTGACCTAAACCCCATAGAGAATCTATGGGGTATTGTCAAGAGGAAGATGAGAGACACCAGACCCAACAATGCAGACGAGCTGAAGGTCACTATCAAGAAATCCTGGGCTTCCATAACAGCTCAGCAGTGCCACAGGCTGATCGCCTCCATGCCACGCTGCATTGATGCAGTAATTCATGAAAAAGGAAAATCGTATTATTATATTATTGTTAGTACATTTAGTATCTATTGATAATTGTATTTACTATTCCATCTCAATGAATTAGAATATCATCAAAAAGTTAATTTATTTCAGTTATTCAATTCAAAAAGTGAAACTCATATATTTTATTGATTCATTACAGAGTGATCTATTTCCAGCATTTTTTTCTTTTAATGTTGATGATTATGGTAACAGTTAATGAAAACCCAAAATTTAGTGTCTCAGAAAATTAGAATATTGCATAAACCCAATTTAAAAAATGTTGGCCTGCTGAAAAGTATGTCCAGTATATGCCCTCAATACTTGGTCATGGCTCCTTTTTCATTAATTACTGCATCAATGCGGCGTGGCATGGAGGCGATCAGCCTGTGGCACTGCTGAGGCGTTATCAATGCGGCGTGGCATGGAGGCGATCAGCCTGTGGCACTGCTGAGGTGTACTGGAAGCCCAGGTTGCTTTGATAGCGGCTTTCAGCTCGTCTGCATTGTTGGGTCTGGTGTCTCTCATCTTCCTCTTGACAATATCCCATAGATTCTCTATGGGGTTTAGGTCAGGCGAGTTTGGTAGCCAATCAAGCACAGTGATACTAAGGTAATTAAACCAGGTATTGGTACATTTGGCAGTGTGGGCAGGTGCCAAGTCCTGCTGGAAATGAAATCGGCATCTCCATAAAGCTTGTCAGCAGAGGGAAGCATGAAGTGCTGGAAAATTTCCTGCTAGACGGCTGCGTTGACTCTGGACTTGATATAACACAGTGGACCAAACACCAGCAGATGACACGGCCCCCCAAACCATCACTGACTGTGGAAACTTCACACTGGACTGCAAGACACTTGGTTTGAGCCTCTCCACTCTTCCTCCAGACTCTGGGACCTAGATTTCCAAATGAAATGCAAAATTGACTTTCATCTGAAAACAGGACTGTGGACACTGAGCAGCAGACCAGTCCTTTTAAAGGCTTCGGAAACCTTTGCAGGTGTTTTGTGTTGATTGGCTGATTAGAGTGTCACACCACGAGTCTACAATCTTCAACTGTTACCCAATATTCTAATTTTCTGAGAGACTAAATTTTGGGTTTTCATTAACTGTTCGCCATAATCATAAACATTAAAAGAAAAAAATGCTGGAAATAGATCACTCTGTGTGTAATAAATCTATATAATATAGGAGTTTCACTTTTTGAATTGAATTACTGAAATAAATTAACTTTGTGATGATATTCTAATTCATTGAGAAGGACTAGTATTTATTGGGTTTATTGGACTGAATTTGGAGTTATTTAGATTTATAGTATTTAGAAATGCCTGTGTTTGAGCAAGAGTTTGAATTGAGCCAAGTTTCCAAAGGTAACGGAGAATATATTTTATTTGGAGGCGGTGGGAGAAGTTGTAATGTGTGGCGTATTTGTAAATATTTGTAGAAATCATGTTTGGGAAGGTAAGAGAGAGATTAGTTGAGAAAATGATGCAGAAGATCCTTTGTTCCATAGTTGGTGTAACTTGGTGAGATCAGTGCCGGCTCCAGGTTTATGTGGGCCCCTTTGTGGGGGTAACTCACAGCGGCAGGAAAATGTCAGAAGACGTCGCTTTGTGCCCCCATATAAAAGTTAGGCCCTGTTTATGACCCCATATAGAAGTTTGTTCCTCAGTTTGTATCCCCATAAATTTAGTGCGCTCTGTAGATTGTGCCACATAGCCCCCTGTAGATTGTGCCACATAGCCCCCTTGTAGGTAGTGCCACACAGCCCCCGTCATAGGTAGTTCCACAGTCCCCTCCCAGCAAAGGCGCTACCTACAGGGAGGGGGCTGTGTGGCACTACCAGGGAGGGGGGCTTTGTGGCATAACAGGGTGGGGGGATTCTGCTTCTAGACAGGGGCTCCCTCTAGGAGCGGAATCACCAGCAAGAGCCTTGGCAATGCTCTGGCTGGGGATTCCACTCCTGGAGTAGCCATGACAGCAACGTCAGCACCCGGTGGCCAAGTGGGCCCCCCGAAGTGTTGTTGGCCCCGGCACTTGCCCGGGTTCGCTGGGTGCTGACGCTGGAACTGGGTGAGATTATTATTTTTCCAGTTGGTTAGAGATAGATTAGGAATGGCAATTTCCAAACGTCTAGAGGAGTATCATATAGATTTAAGTTGACCAGTTGTTTTTTAAAATTGGCCACAGGGATGTTACTGCTCGCATGGTAGATAAGGAGTGTTGTTTTGGAAGTCCTAGATGGGACACTGCAATTAAAAAGTGTTTGAAGTGGTTTACCCTTAACTGGTTGCCGACACAGGACAACAATACTCGACCTGAGCGGCGGGTACTTGGCGCATTAGGTTGAGTATTCTCGTCCTATGTGACAGCCAGTGTCTGCGCGTCACGAAGAGCGGGGCAACGGCTGTAATACACAGCCGCAAACCTGCTATAACGGCGGAGAGAAGAGAAACTTCTTCTCTCCGCCATTATCCCCTTAAATGCAGCGATCAAAGCTGATCGTGGCATTCAAAGCAATTGTAAAGGATCTGACAGGCACAGCTTCGGGGTTAACTCCCATAGGTAATCAGTCTGCACCTGAATCTACGTCTCTGAGACTGACTCCATCTTCCACCACTCAGGATTGCAGGCTTAGGAGTGGGAGAGCCTATCGCAGCCTGGCCAGACGGAGCTAGCTCCCGCCCTCTGTCTATTTATACCTGCCTTTCCCGTTCCTCCTTTGCTTGTGATTCTTCTCGTGTGGTTTCCTGGCCTAGCTACAGCTCCTAACTATTTGATCTTGCTCCATACTGACCCTGGCTTACTGACTACTCTCCTGCTCTGCGTTTGGTACCTCGTGCTCTCCTGGTTTGACTTGGCTCGTTCACCACTCTGGTTGCTCACGGTGTTGCCGTGGGCAACTGCCCCTTTCCCTTTGCTTTGTATTCCCTTGTATGTTTGTCTCGTGCACTTACTGAGCGTAGGGACTGCCGCCCAGTTGTACCCCGTCGCCTAGGGCGGGTCGTTGCAAGTAGGCAGGGACAGAGTGGCGGGTAGATTAGCGCTCACTTGTTCGTTTCCCTACCCCCGTCGTTACAGCAATAATGAGAAGGGAATCTCCCCTTTGATCGAGTCACAGGAAATCCCTGTGACGCGATCGATGGCCATACCTGGTATGGGCAGACAGCCCAGGGTCCATTGAAGGACCCCAGGGCTGTCTGACCATATTCCCTGGTGTTAGAGCATACAGAGGTATGCCCTAACAACTGCCTGTATACAAATAGTACATAGGCTAATATACTGGCATATAGATAGATATATGCTAGTACATTAAAGTTCAAAAATCAAAATCGAAATGAAAAATCCCTCTATGGGATTAAAAAAAGTTAATAAAAAAAAAAGTTATGTTAAATAAAAAAAATGCGAAATTGTAAAAAAAAAATACTCATAATACAAATTTTTTAAAATAAATAAACTTTTTCAAAATATAAGTTCCAAAACATCAAAAAATAAATGCATATTTGGTATCGCTACGACCGTAACAACCTGTACAATAAATATATAATATTATTTATCATGATCGGTGTATGGTGTAGAAAAAAACCAAGAAAATTGCAGCGGAAATGCTTTTTTTCTACATTTTTGCCAAAATAAAAATGTATATAAATTAAAGAAAATGTAAATGTACCAAAAAATGTTACCTACATAAAGTACAACTTGTCCTGCAAAAAACAAAGTCTCATATAGCTACGTCGGACTAAAAATGAAAAAGCTATGAGTGCCGGGATGCAAAGAGGGAAATATAAAAAAGATTGTTCGTTCTTCAAGGCCAAAATTGACCCGCACCTTTAGGGTTTAAAGATTGAAGTTCAATTTGTACCCATCTTCTGGATATGTCCTTGGACCAAAGTGGGAGCATTTGGTACAATATAGCAGCTCCATAACTGTACAATAGAGGGACAATTTAAACCCCCTAGTTTGGGATATAGATACAGGATATCCGCTTTAATATCTGATTTTTTTTTTAATCCAAAGGAATTGTAGGATTAATTTTTGACGTGGTTTCTTATTGAGCAATTCTATTCTATTCTATTCTATTCGTGACTCTCACCTTTCCTCTATTACTATTTAATCAGTTATTGGTTTTCTCTACCTAGAGGAACATTCTTATAGGTTATCTGGGAACAAAATAAAATTAATAAATACAATTATCAATAGATACTTAATGTACTAACAATGATATGATAATAGGATCTGAAACTTATCATAGGGTGTTCTAGGAAAAAAAAAGGATCGCTCCCCCTATCCCTGTCAGGTTTCCTATACCTACTAGTAACGGTTTATTAACTAGAGATCCATTTGATCCAATCACTTCGTGCCCTTCTTTTTTCTTTTCCCCTTTTCTGAACAGACTTTTTAGTATATTTAATGGATATGTCATAAAGTTCTCAATCAGAAATCCCCTATTAGGAATATGTGAAGCCACAATATAAGCAAAACCAAATGCACATTTCAAAATGTTAATATTGTCAAAAATTCTACACAGATATTATTGCTGCTATCAGTTACTTCAGTCTTTTTGTTGTATTTGATGAATTTCTTTTTGTTTTCTTTAGTCATTTCCACCCTTTATATATAAATTTGCAATACACTTACCTCAACACAATCGAGTTTCCAGCAACTTGTTGACAAAGCTTTATAGCTGGTTTAATAAAGTATTTATTTGGGGTTTTCTTTGTACCCTCTAGCACATGTATATGTGGACATGATGGAAATGGCATTTCCCATAAAGAAAGCTCAGGCTGAGAAATCATTCTTATATATTTTTATTGATCCCAAATGTATTGTAGGACATCAGAGCCGAAAGTAATTCTAGAACTCCCTTGTTATTCATTAGTCTCTACTGGGGGTTATATTTGTTTCTCAGTGTCAGGAATAGAAAACTTTTAATGAATACTCTGACGATATAAAAGTATACATATCATTTATTATATTTTATGTCTTTTGTCGACAATATATTGATGATTAGAAAAGAACACCAAAATGCAATAATCCACAGCCCCGAACCAATAAACCTATTATCCATCGGAGTTATGGAGTTTGCACAGGACTGCGCTCACCTCTAGTGCTAAATGCATATATCAGCCATCGACAGTCATCATCTAGTCACATTCCACATACTAGTCACATCCCACATACTAGTCACATTCCACATAGTAGTCACATCCTACATACTAGTCACATCCTACATACTCTTCACATCCCACATACTAGTCACATCCCACATACTAGTCACATCCCACATACTAGTCATATCCTACATACTAGTCACATCCCACATACTAGTCACATTCAACATACTAGTCACATCCCACATACTAGTCACATCCTACATACTAGTCACATCCTACATACTAGTCACATCCTACATACTAGTCACATCCCACATACTAGTCACATTCCACATAGTAGTCACATCCTACATACTAGTCACATCCTACATACTCTTCACATCCCACATACTAGTCACATCCCACATACTAGTCATATCCTACATACTAGTCACATCCCAGATACTAGTGATATCCTACATACTAGTCACATCCAACATACTAGTCATATCCTACATACTAGTCACATCCCACATACTAGTCATATCCTACATACTAGTCACATCCAACCTACTAGTCACATCCTACATACTAGTCACATCCAACATACTAGTCACATCCTACATAGTATTCACACCCCACATACTAGTCACATCCTACATACTAGTCACATCCTACATACTAGTCACATCCTACAGACTAGTCACATCCCGCATACTAGTCACATCCCACATACTAGTCACATCCCACATACTAGTCACAGCCCACATACTAGTCACATCCTACATACTAGTCACATACTAGTCACATCCTACATACTAGTCACATCCCACATAGTAGTCACATCCCACATACTAGTCACATCCCACATACTAGTCACAGCCCACATACTAGTCACACCCCACATACTAGTCATATCCTACATACTAGTCACATCCAACATACTAGTCACATCCTACATACTAGTCAAACCCCACATACTAGTCACATCCAACATACTAGTCACATCCTACATACTAGTCACACCCCACATACTAGTCACAGCCTACATACTAGTCACATCCTACATACTCTTCACATCCCACATACTAGTCACATCCTACATAGTAGTCACATCCTACATACTAGTCACATCCTACATACTAGTCACATCCTACATACTAGTCACATTCTACATACTAGTCACATCCAACATACTAGTCACATCCTACATAATAGTCACACCCCATATACTAGTCACATCCTACATACTAGTCACATCCTACATAGAGAGAGAAAGTAGGAAAAGTGGATCCAGCGCTGGGTATAGTGCAACTGTTAAAACAGGAAACTTCTTCCAAGATTTATTTTAGACCATTAAAAACAGTGAAAAAAGAGATGTATGGGTTTGACCAGAGTACAATGAATGATTAGCAGTATAGGCGATGCCTACGCGTTTCAGACGCTCCCTGCGTCCTTAATCATGGCTTGTCTTTCTGTATAAGGTTCTTTCAAACTGATCTTTTTCACTACATTATTCCGTTCAAAACTCTACTATTAACATCCCCATTAAATTCAATGGGATTTTCATGATGCCAAATGTAATCAAAAGGCTTCAAATCTGTTAGATATCTGTAATTTTTAAAGGACAGAATAGCATTGCATGATACGCTTTTCTTCCCAGAAACAAGAATAACAAAATCTGATTGATCTCATTAAAGTTAACGTGAACCTTGGTGATTACATAAATGGGTTGTCATATTTACAAAACCCATTTTCATACATTCTATTCAGGAATTCTGAGTTAAAAGTGGGGGGGCTCTGTTCAGGATCCTCATCTCTAGGTCAGAGTGGAGATCGGTACAAATAACAGCTGTCCTGTCCAGCATTAAGGTGGCCATACACATTAGAATGCCAAACCTGCCGATTTCGTTAGAAATGGCCGACCATCTAATGTGTTCCGACTCTCGACGGCAGATGTTGGAGGAAAGAAGTATTTAGACGTTGGATTTCAACATACCTTTTGTTCTTTGGGGAGATAAGCCACCACCAGAGGTGTCTGGCAGCGGCTTACTCCCCTTACAGGGACTACCCAATGATATAAATGTGTGTAATGCTAAAATTCTCCTGTGGTGGCGCTGCAGGCAAATTGGACACTTACTGCCAGGTTTCCCCACAGATTACAGCTGATTTGCCAGGGTTGCCAGCAGGAGAATACTGGTGATCAGCTTTTTGTCAAGATACCCTTCCAAAATTTATAAATTATCCAAAGAGCTCAACCCCTTTAAGCTTTAATCCACTAAAAATGTATGCAACATGAATCTGTCAGCAAAAGATGCCTTAATGCAGATGTGAACAAAGCCTTAATTTCAGTGGTGAATATATTATATGTGCAACCTGTGCAGATGCACAGGGGCCCAGTAGGTAAGTGGACCCGCTGTCATGTAAGGATTGAGCTCATGAATTTCATGGCTCAATATAAAGTGGCACCCATAAACAGGGCCGCATCATCAATGAGGCGAGATAAGCTTCTCGCCTTAGGCGGCGCCGCTAAAACCAGCCGCCGCCACCTCCTCTTGCACTAATTGTACCTGCGTCTATAGCATGCAGATACAAATACATGTATTACCGCTGAATGGCTGGTCATGCCTGACCATTCAGTACCTTACAATGATGCTGATTGGCAGGGCAAAATGACTTGCCCCACAAATCAGCGCCTTTCAACGATTCTAGCAGCGTGATGAAAGGCGTTGATTGGCACGGCAAGTCATTCTGCCCCGCTAATCAGCGCCTTTCAGTGACGCTACTGGAGCGATGATGCTTCAGTTGTCGACACCTGGACTGATGAAGACGCTGGTTCAGCGTTGAAACATATAGTCTTTCACAATAAATTATTTATTTCTGTATTTTAAAACACTGGAAATGCTTCTACCTTTATTACCAGCAGCGCCGTTAATGGTCCACCAATTTTTTCTTCCTGCAAATACTTTACAGCGGTAACAACCTCCAGTTACCTAATGGAACCTGGTTGCAGCGGTCTAATGATACCTATTTCATTATAAGTCTACAACAGCGTTGTGCCTGTGCTAGCACAATGCCAAGAGGTGAGCGCTATTGATTTTCCTGTTTTATTTCATTACTTTTGGTGATCTACACTATGTGGTGTCGTACATTTTTTGCTTTCTCCTTCAGTTGTTAAAGGGTGCTGATTGGCGGGGGAAGTCATTCTGCCCTGCCAATCAGCGCCTATCAATCTTGCGCC
This sequence comes from Rhinoderma darwinii, assembly GCF_050947455.1. Lineage (NCBI taxonomy): Eukaryota > Metazoa > Chordata > Amphibia > Anura > Rhinodermatidae > Rhinoderma > Rhinoderma darwinii. The sequence goes on along the minus strand of NC_134698.1, from coordinate 7,728,460 downwards.
GCTTGCGTCGTTCAGCCCCAGCAGACCTGCTCAGAAGAGAGAAGGCATGCATTGTCACCGGACAGCGTAAGAAGGGGATCATGTGAGTATGTAATTTTTTTTTTCTAATAAAATAAATCTAAAAATAAAACTGTGAGTGGCATTATCTACAGAGGGGGCCCTATCTACAGGGGGGCCTATATGTGGGGGTGTGGGGCAATATCTACAGGGAGAGCAATATGTAGAGAACTATCTACAGGGATGGGCTATATTTGGGACACTATATACAGGAGAGATATATGCGAGACACTATCTTCAGGGGTGGGCTATATGTGGAGCACTATCTATAGGGGGAGCTACTTGTAGGGCACTATCTACAGGGGTGGGCTATATGTGGGACACTATATACAGGGGTGGGTTACCTGTGGGGCACTATCTACAATGGGCTATATGTAGCGCACTGTCTACAGGGGTGGGCTATATGTGACACTATATACATGGCGAGCTGCATGTGATGCACATCTACAGTGGTGGGCTATATGTGGAGCACTATCTACAGGGGGAGCTATATGTAGGGCAGCACAGTGGCTTAGTCGTTGGCACTATTGCCTTGCAGCTCTAGAGTCTATATGTGGAGCACTATCTACAGGGGGCGCTATATGTAGGGCAGCACAGTGGCTTAGTCGTTGGCACTATTGCCTTGCAGCTCTAGAGTCTATATGTGGGCACTATCTACAGGGGCTTCTATATTGGGCACTATCTACAGAGACTTTATGGGGGTCACTATCTACAGGGGGGCTATGGGGGCACTATCTACAGGGGGCACAGTGTGTGTGGGACACAGTGTATGGTACTATCATAATCAGGGACAGTGTATGGTTCTACACCGTGTTCCAAATTATTATGCACATTGGATTTAAGTGTCATAAACATTTAATTATTAGCTTTTCAATTAAACTTATGGATGGTATTGTGTCTTAGGGCTCTTTGGAACATTGTAATCAATCTCAGACACCTGTGATAATTAGTTTGCCAGGTGTGCCCAATCAAAGGAAAACTACTTAAGAAGGATGTTCCACATTATTAAGCAGGCCAAAGGTTTCAAGCAATATGGGAAAGAAAAAGGATCTCTCTGCTGCCGAAAAGCGTGAAATAGTGCAATAACTTGGACAAGGTATGAAAACATTGGATATTTCAAGAAAACGTAAGCGTGATCATCGTACTGTGAAAAGATTTGTGGCTGATTCAGAGAACGGACGGGTTCGTTCAGATAAAGGCATAATGAGGAAGGTTTCTGCCAGACAAATTAATAGGATTAGGAGAGCAGCTGCTAAAATGCCATTGCAAAGCAGAAAACCGGTATTTGAAGCCGCTGGTGCCTCTGGAGTCCCGCGAACCTCAAGGTGTAGGATCCTCCAGAGGTTTGCAAGTGTGCATAAAGCTATTATTCGGCACCCCTAAACAATGCTCACAAGCAGAAACAGTTGCAGTGGGCTCAGAAATAAATGCAGACTAATTTTCAAACGTGTTGTTTACTCATGAGTGCCGTGCAACCCTGGATGCTCCAGATGGATGCAGTAGTGGATGGTTGGTGAATGGCAACCATGTCCCAACAAGGCTGCGACGTCAGCAAGGGGGTGGCGGAGTCATGTTTTGGGCTGGAATCATGGGGAGAGAGCTGGTAGGCCTGACGGTGTTAAAATTACAGAGAAAATGTGGGAGGGAACCTCCAGCTCACCTTAAGGCAGGAAATGTTCAATGCCTATTGCGCCAGGATCCTCGTGTCGGCACACGTTGGTAGAGACACAGCAAGACGATGGGTGTGATCCAGCGCAGGAGAAGAAACATTCAAAGTTCCGAATGAATTAAAATGGAAACTGGTTCCGATTTTATTGAATATAAAGTAAAAAACAGGGAGAGCTTACTCCCACGGAGGAAAGGTGGATATATGGAGAGAAGATAGGTGTGTGAAGCCTACGCGTTTCAGACGATCTCCTCGTCCTTAGTCATGGCTGAGAATGAATGATCTGACTGTTGGGGTAAGGGCTTATATCCGGTTTAATACAGGTGTGTTAGATTGCGGTTCAGGAGACTAAAGATGGAACGCAAACATGTGACTGGTCCTACATCGAATCGCTTCATCCGTCTAACCCGGACACTTGAGAATCACAGCGCGGAGACACGCGATGTACTCATGGTGAGTATGTATATAACCATCCGGTATATTTATTAATGGTGATTGGCTGCGTCAATAATAATCTTAAATGTCGGAATAAATTCAACACTTGTTTTATAAAAACGAAATTGTTGGTATGTTTAATTAAAACCGGATATAAACTCTGGATGAAAAACACCCCACTGGTCAGAAAACAGTTTGGTGGAGAAAAGATTGTGTGAATGCACTCTAAGTGCAGAATGTCTAAAAGAGATAAAAGGTGACTGACATTGACGTATATATCTACATGCAGTGAGCTAATGTTTGTACACCAAGAAGTATAATGTACAGAGACGACTTGACAGTTTAAAGATGTTAGTGTGCTACATACGGTACTGTGGAAGTATGGAGTCAAAAGCACAAATGGCTGCGACAACCTTGTACCAACAACCACTGGCTAAATAATATGGTAGGACGAATTTCATGGCATTTTTTATCCTTTTTTCCCTATAAAGCTTTTATAAAAATGTTGAATAATTCGAAAGATTTTTCAGTGGGTATTGAGAGGAAAATCTTTTACCTATGAAAATGTAATGATAGTTATATATTTGTCAATCTAGAGGTTTGATATTCAAAGGTAAATTCTACTCTGCTGTTAGCTTTATATTTCTTTAAATTAATGAAATATCCATGTTGACATTGTTATATAAAGCTGACGTGGAATAGGATATCCCTTCCAGTCATTAATTTGATCCGTATATAGAAAAGGAAAAGCAACAGACTACCTTTCATGTGTTACCCAAGGTGTTTCAAAATTTTGATGTAGTTTCAACAATTCGATAATTATGGACTTCTAAATTCAAATATTATACTCAAACTTTAAGTATATTGAGGTTAGACCGAAAAGACAAGTAATAATGTTGTATAGAATTGATCTAATAGTAAAACATGAGTTCTTTCCTCAAATTGAGTCCATGAGGATGTCTTGTTTTTAAACGAAAAATCCAAAAAGCTTCCCTGCCCAATGTTTTATGTTTCAAATTTCCTCCCCGTTTCGGTGGATGTACCTTTTCAATAGCATAGCATTTCAGTGAGTCGGTAGACCTATCATGATATTGGATGAAATGTTTGGCTGCATTAGATGTGTTTACGATATTAGGATTCCTAATGTAGCTTAGGTGTTCCAAGAATCTCTGTTTGAACTTACGATTGGTGCAGCCTATGTATTTCAAATTACATGAGATACATTCCAACACATAGATCACTGACTCACTGTTGCAGTTAATGTAGTTCTTTATAGAAAAGCTGTGAGTATCTGTTGAATCAGAGAAGGTTTTTTTGGGGGAAACATAGGAACAGGTTTTACAGGGATGTGTGCCACATTTGAAAAATCCCCTTTGTTCCAACCACGAGCTTTTATGTGTGTCTGGTCGTAACATTGATGGAGCTACAACATTACCTATAGTGGGAGCTTTGCGGGCAACTATTCTGCAACCTTCTTTTAGGATATTGTCCAAGATTTGGTCCTCCTTAAGGATAGGTAGATGTTTAAGGATAATTTTCTTTATCATTGAAAATTGATTGCTATATTGGAGGATAATAGCTGGTTTATTTGTATCCGATGTTAGATATTTCTTCGTATTAGTAAGCATGTCCTCTCTGCTTTTTTTAGAAGTAATCGTGGAAGCTCTTTCGAGTGTCCAATTAGGGTATCCTCTCTTACGTAACCTTTGGGAGATTATATTTTGTTCCACTGCAAAACTAGCCTTCGTATTGCAATTGCGTCTAGCCCTATACAATTCACCCACAGGAATGGAAGTAACTGTTTGTTTAGGGTGGTTGCTCTTCGCATGGAGAATAGTGTTCCCTGAAATGGGTTTGCGATGTGTCTTGGTGTAGATGGTTTCACCCTCAATCCCTTCTAATTCTAAATCCAAGAAGATTGTATTATTAGGATGGAAAGTGTGGGTGAATCTGAGGTTGGCAGCATTAGAATTGAGGTAACTCGTGAAGAGAGAAATGTCTGAAATTCGTCCTTTCCAAATAAATAGCAGGTCGTCTATGTAACGACCATACCAGTGAATGTGTGTATTGAAAATATTTTTGTCCGAATAGATATACAGTTCCTCCCACCAGGCCATTACTAAATTTGCCAGAGAGGGTGAGAATTTTGCCCCCATTGAAACGCCCTTAAGTTGGAGATAGAATTTGTGGTTAAATGTGAAATAGTTATGTTGCATCAGAAAGAGTGAGACATCTAGAATATACAATTGGAGCTCATGGCTGTATGGACTGTGTTTATGCAGATGGTATTCCAATGCTTCATGTGCTATAATATGCGGTATATTAGTATATAATGAGATGACATCACAATTAAGCCAAACTAATTCGTGGGACCATAATTCCTTCTCAAAGGATCTGAGAACATCTTGAGTGTCTGTAAGAAAACCTGGAGTGTTCATTGCTAGGGGTTGTAAGAGGGAGTCCAGCCATTCCGAAAATCTTTCTAGGAGTGATCCTATGCCGGATACAATGGGTCTCATTGGTGGAGGATTCAAATTCTTATGCACTTTTGGGAGAGCATGTAGGATGGGAGTAGTTGGAGAATCCACATCAATATACGAAGACTGTTTGGAAGTGAGAAGACCTTTATCCAAACCCTCTTGGATTAATTTTTTTCATTTTTATTTGAAAATTATTGGTAGGATTATGGTCTAAGATCTTGTAGGTGTCTTTATCTGACAGCATGGTGGTTACTTCTGTAATATATGCTTCTCTATTCATTATTACAATGCTGCCCCCTTTATCCGACTTTTTAATGATTAGATCATTATTATCTTCTAGAGACTTTAATGCTAGGAATGAATCTTTAGACAAATTTTTAGGATATTTCGTTGATGTTGTGGAATCTGTGAGGAGTTGTAGATCTTTTTCCACAGCCGTTTGAAATCTGTCCATTGATTCAGTTCTTGATTCCAGTGGATAGAATTTGGGGTTGCTTGTTTTCAGTTCCGTGGAAATATTAACCCTCTGAGGTTGTGATTCTAAGCTCAAACTCTCCAGGTCTAATAATGTTCTCAATTCATCAAACCGGTATAATTTAGGGTTTTGAGCTTTAGTAGATGTTTTCTCTATTCTAGGATCTTGGACGTCTATATCTGGCTCCGTGTTGTTGGTGAAATGTCTTTTAATAGTGAGGTCTCTGACAAATTTATTAATGTCTATGAGTGTATTAAAGGGATCAAAATTACAAGCAGGGGCAAAATTAAGGCCAAGGGAAAGCACTTTTTCTTGAGCTGAGGTCAAGATAGTAGATGACAAATTGATTACACTGAGTAGAGGTGTTAGATCCTCTGATGCCTCAGACGACGACCTTGGTCCTCCTCCGGATGGTTTATGTTTTCTCCCCCCTCTTCGGCCCCGTTTTTTGAGGCCTTAAATTGATTCCTGTCCAGATGTTGTGAGGCTCGTGATCTTGAACTTGAGTCCTCACTATCAAAAGTTGTTGCTGACTCCAGTTCTGTGGAGCTAAAACTAACCCTAGAAGCATTGTTGCCTCTATTTCTTCCAAAGTTCCGTTTTTTAAGGATAGACTTGAATTTATTCGGTGTTCTGTCCTCTTTGATCCAGGAATACACCTCGTTGTTAGCATAGTCCCTTGAGTCTCGGAGAAATTTTTTCTGACCAGTGGGGCGTTTTTCATCCAGAGTTTATATCCGGTTTTAATTAAACATACCAACAATTTCGTTTTTATAAAACAAGTGTTGAATTTATTCCGACATTTAAGATTATTATTGACGCAGCCAATCACCATTAATAAATATACCGTATGGTTATATACATACTCACCATGAGTACATCGCGGGTCTCCGCGCTGTGATTCTCAAGTGTCCGGGTTAGACGGATGAAGCGATTCGATGTAGGACCAGTCACATGTTTGCGTTCCATCTTTAGTCTCCTGAACCGCAATCTAACACACCTGTATTAAACCAGATATAAGCCCTTACCCCAACAGTCAGATCATTCATTCTCAGCCATGACTAAGGACGAGGAGATCGTCTGAAACGCGTAGGCTTCACACACCTATCTTCTCTCCATATATCCACCTTTCCTCCGTGGGAGTAAGCTCTCCCTGTTTTTTACTTTATATTCAATAAAATCGGAAGCAGTTTCCATTTTAATTCATTCGGAACTTTGAATGTTTCTTCTCCTGCGCTGGATCACACCCAACGTCTTGCGGTGTTAAAATTACCTCTGCAAAGTATGTAGAGTTTATGACTGACCACTTTCTTCCGTGGTACAAAAAGAAGAACCGTGCCTACCGTAGCAAAATTATCTTCATGCATCACAATGCACCATCTCATGCTGCAAAGAATACCTCTGTGTCATTGGCTGCTGTGGGCATAAAAGGAGAGAAACTCATGGTGTGGCCCCCATGTTCCCCTGACCTCAACCCTATTGAGAACCTTTGGAGGATCCTCAAGCAAAATATCTATGAGGGTGGGAGGCAGTTCACCTCAAAACAGAAGCTCTGGGAGGCTATTCTGACATCCTGCAAAGATGTTGAAGCAGAAACTGTCCAAATACTCACAAATTCAATGGATGCAAGAATTGTGAAGGTGATATCAAAGAAGGGCTTATATGTTAACATGCAACTTGGCCTGTTAAGTTTTTTTTTGATTGAAAGAGCTTTTGATTTCTGTAAATATGACCTCCTGATGCTGCAAATTCAACAAATTACCATTTTAGTTCTCTTTACAACCTTTAAAATGTTTTGATCTCTGTTGTGCATAATAATGTAAAACAGTGCATTTTGAGTTTTTTACTTCTAAAAAAAAATCTGTTATCATTAGGAGATTTGTTCAATAAAATTTGCATTATACTCCAACGGTTGATGGCTTGAATATTATACTGACTGTTATTTCCATCTATTTAGGAAAATCAGCGAAAAATAACATTTGCATAATAATTTGGAATGCGGTGTATTATAATTAGAGGTGCAGTGTATGGCGCTAATTTTATCTTCGTTTATAGGTGCAGAAATGTTTTAAAAGTGGGAAGCTAAAGACATCTGAACGGAAAACTGCAGAAATTGGTTGTGGCCGGGAGAAGTCATCCTGGACTGGTGTAATGTCCGTGGCTGCAGGCTGTCAGCTCCAGTCCCCTCCTGACAGCCGCAGCTACGAGTCGGTAAATGCTGCCCCCAGCCTCCTCAGGAGGCGCCAGCGCTCGCATCCACTCACCTCAGCCGGATCCCGTAGGGTGCGCACGCATGCTCCTGCCCGCCCTTAAAGGGGCAGCGCACGCACCGGACCTTTTGATGAACTTTGACCCGTGAGTACCCTGGACTATAAGAGGGGTCCAGCCCCCTGCTTCGATGCCTGAGCGTTGTTGATGTTTCCTAGTTTGTCTATGTGATGTCCTCCTAGTGTGTTTCCTGTACCTGTTCCTGTTCCCATCATTCCATTCCATCCTGGTCGAGCACTGTGCTGTGCCAAAGTCGTGTCGTGCTGTATCCACGTCTGACCTGCTTCACCTCGCCTGACGTCTACCTGCTGCCTAGTCCTAGCCGAGCCTGCCTTGCTGCTGTCTGAGCTGCCATAGGTACCTATACGAACCTAGACATTCACCCGCGCCCTGTTGTCCAGCTGCCTTACCACCAAGGCAGTACGGCCCAGTGGGTCCACAGACCCTTCGTGACAGTACTCTCAGGCCATGGACCCCGCTGGCTGACTCAAGACCATGACGACGTCACCGGAGATGCGAGCAGATATGCTGGACTTCCGGTCTAGACAGGACCAACTCCTCCAGGCGTTACACATCCTTGCACAACAGCAGAAGGCACAAGCTGCTGTTTCTCCTACTACATCTCCTGTCAGAGTTGATCCTCAGACTACAACTCTTGGCAGTGTTGACCCACGTGTTTCTTTGCCACTTCCTGACCGCTATGATGGAGAAGCAAGTACCTGTCGTGGATTTCTTAATCAATGCCAGATCCACTTCAGCCTGTATAGTAGGACATTTTCGTCTGACGGCACAAGGGTCGCTTTCATTATCTCTCTCCTCACCGGCAAGGCTCTTGCATGGGCGAACCCTATCTGGGAGAGACAAGGTCCAGAGACCCGTGACTTCCAAGCCTTCCTCCGGACTTTTCGCATGGTGTTTGAGGAGCCTAGACGAGTCACATCTGCAGCGGCATATTTGATTAACCTACACCAAGGAGACACCTCCATGAGTGAGTACGCCATCCACTTCCGCACCCTGACGGGAGAGCTGTTATGGAACATTGAGGCCCTGGTGGCTGCATTCTGGCATGGATTGGCTTCTAGAATTAAGGACGAACTTGCCATCCGACATCTGCCGTCTACCCTGGATGACCTCATCCTTGTGTCTGCCCAGATTGATATACGGATCCGAGAACGCCTCCAAGAGGTTCGACGGGAGGGAGCCCTTCCCAGTTTGGCTTCTACTTTGCGGCAACCCCTGCTGTCCTCAGATGTCGATCCTCCTAAGGAGTCTGTGATAATGGGCCAGTGTAAGCTTTCCACCCTGGAGAGGCAACGCAGACGCACATCTGGACCCTGTCTTTATTGCGGCCTCGGTGGCCATCTTATGCGCCTGTGTCCCCAAAGATCCAAAAACCTAGGGTTGCTAGGAGTGACAACCTTGGGTAAGAATGGACTTCCATCTAGTTTGTCCATACCAGTGACCATAGTGTCCGGCGAGAAAACGCATCAGGTTTCTGCGCATCTAGACTCTGGATCCGCTGCTAATTTCATCCGTAGAGACCTGGTGAATCTTCTGCAATTACCCACCACCCCTCAAGAGAACCCGTTGACAGTTGCTTCAGTGAATGGACTACCTCTGCCAGACCCAGTTATAGCTGTGACCAAGCCGCTGAGGCTCCAAGTCGGAGCCCTTCACTCCGAACTTCTGTCTTTCTATGTGCTACCCAGAGCTGTTAACCCTGTTTTACTGGGTCTGCCTTGGCTCCGACTGCATGCCCCAGTTTCCGGACTAAAATTCTGGAGATGTTCTCCAGTGGGGCCCTGAGTGTCAAGCTCGTTGCCTTCTCTGCCTCGGTCATTGGCAGGATTGCCGAGTCATTATGCAGCATTTTCGGACGCCTTCAGCAAGAGGGAGGCGGAGACATTGCCTCCACATCGGGCATATGACTGTCCTATTGAGCTGATTCCTGGTGCATCCCTTACCCGTGGTAGGGCATATCCTCTCTCCTTGCCAGAGATTATGTCCATGTCCACCTATGTGAAAGAGAACTTGGAGAGGGGCTTCATACGAAAGTCTTCCTCCCCGGCAGGAGCCGGGTTCTTCTTTGTCAAAAAGAAAGATGGCTCTCTTCGTCCTTGTATCGACTACAGAGGTCTCAACTAGATCACGGTGAAGAATAAATATCCGTTGCTACTGATCTCTGAACTGTTTGATCGTATACGTGGTGGCAGGATTTTTTCGAAACTAGACCTGCGTGGGGCTTACATCCTAGTCCGGATTCGCCAGGGTGATGAATGGAAGACTGCATTTAACACCCGTGATGGACACTATGAGTATCTGGAATGGCCACGTCCTCAAGGCTTGAGGGCCATACAGCGCTTTCTGGGATTCGGTAATATTTACAGGCAGTTTATTCTAAACTTCTTCTCACTGACTTCTCCCATCTCTAACCTTACTAAGAAGGGTATGAACGCCAAGGTGTGGACTCCCGAGGCAGAGTCCGCATTCAATTGCCTGAAGAATGCCTTCACGTCAGCCTCTAACCTCCATCATCCGGATGTCTCTCTGCAGTTCTCGTTGGAGGTGGACGCATCCTCTGTCGGTGCTGGTGCACTCCTGTTCCAGCGAGGTCCCAAGGGCAAGTCAAGGGTATGTGGATATTTTTCTCAGGTCTTCTCTTCCGCAGAACGCAACTACTTGATTGGGGATCGGGAGTTACTGGCCATCAAATTGGCCCTGGAAGAATGGAGACATCTACAAGAGGGTGCAGCTCATCCGATCCTGATTTTTACAGACCACAAGAATCTGACCTGCCTCCAGACGGCCCAATGGCTGAACCTGTTCCAGTTTGAGCTCCATTATCGCCCGGCTGACAAGAATGTGAGGGCCGATGCCTTGTCCAGGTCTTTCGAGATGGAAGACATCATAGAGAGTCCACAGAACATTATTGATCCATCTTGCATTGTCTCTGTCAATTCCCTGCAAGTTGGGGACTTTCTTCCAGGGAGGACTTTTGTGTGCCTGGCTAATCGTGGAAAAATCCTCCGCTGAGGACACTCCTAGACTGGCAGATCACGTGGGGGTCCGTAAGACCCGGGATCTGATTGCTCGTCATTTCTGGTGGCCCACGCTGCCCAAGGACATTTTGAACTTCATTTCTTCCTGTTCTGTATGTGCAGCCAACAAGGCCGCACACTCCAGACCTGATGGTCTGCTCCAGCCATTGCCTGTGCCCAATACTCCCTGGCAGCATATAGCTATGGACTTTATTACGGATCTTCCTCTCTCTGCTGGATGCAGTGCTGTCTGGGTGGTGGTGGACCGATTTTCGAAAATGGCCCACTTTGTTCCTCTGACCGGTCTTCCTTCTGCTCCTCAGCTGGCCAAGCTATTCGTCCAGCACATCTTCCGCCTGCATGGCTTGCCGCAGCATATTGTGTCTGATCGGGGGGTTAAGGTTACCTCTAAGTTCTGGAGAGCCCTCTGCAGACTCCTTGGTGTGAAATTGGACTTTTCATCTGCCTACCATCAATCAGATCTTGGAGAACTACCTACACCACTTCATTTGCAAGCAGCATGATGACTGGGTGCAGTTGCTCCCATGGGCAGAATTCTCCTACAATAATAACACCAGCGAGTCTACAAGGAATTCACTGTTCTTCATTGTCTACGGCCAGCACCCACGAATTCCTCTCCCGGTGCCCGATTCTTCCGAGGTTCCAGCGGCTGACTCCACCTTTAGAGACTTCCTACAGATCTGTCAGCAAACTCGATCCTCCATCCTGATGGCAGTCAACCGCATGAAACGGAAGGCTGACACAAGGAGAAGAGAACCTCCTCAGTTTCTTCCTGGCACGAGGGTCTGGCTGTCTTCCAGGAATATCCGACTAAGGGTGCCATCATGCAAATTTGCTCCTAGGTTCCTCGGACCCTTCGAGATCCTGCAGCAGATATCAACCCTGTCGCCTATAAGTTTCGACTGCCTCCTACCCTCAATATCCCCAACTCCTTCCATGTCTCCCTCCTGAAGCCGGTGGTCCTGAACCGCTACACCAAGACTCTTAGCCCTGTGGTTGCCTCCAGCGGTCCTTCAGACACCTTTGAGGTTAAGGAAATCCTGGACACTAAAAAAGTGAGAGGAAAGACCTTTCATGTGGTGGATGAGAGGGGGTTTGGTCCTGAAGAGAGGTCCTGGGAGCCAGAGGAGAACCTCAATGCTCCTGCTCTTCTGAAGAAGTTCGTCTCTCGCTCTGGTCCCAAGAAGAGGGGGCGTAAGAGGGGGGATACTGTAATGTCGATGGCTGTGGGCTGTCAGCTCCGGTCCACTCCTGATAGCCGCAGCCACAAGTCAGCAAGCGCTGGCCCCAGCCTCCTCCTCAGGAGACGCCAGCATTCGTGTCCACTCACCTCAGCCGGATCCGTTGGGTGTGCGTGCACGCTCGTGCCCGCTCTTAAAGGGGCAGTGCGCACACCAGACTTTTTGACGAACTTTGACCCGTGAGTACCCTGGACTATAAGAGGGGTCCAGCCCCCTGCTTCGATGCCTGAGCGTTGTTGATGTTCCCTAGTTTGTCTATATGATAGCTTCCTAGTGTGTTACCTGTTCCAGTTCCTGTACCTGTCCCTAGCATTCCATACCATCCTGGTCGAGCCCTGTGCTGTGCCAAAGTCGTGTCGTGCTGTATCCACGTCTGACCTACTTCACCTCGCCTGACGTCTACCTGCTGCCTAAGAATAGAAATAGAAGCAGCACTCCAGAAGTAAAAAAAGGGATTTTTATTCACCCATCTGTGTGATAGAATGCAACGTTTCAGCTGCTCAATGCAGCCTCTGTCAAGCACCTGCTGCCTAGTCCTAGCCAAGCCTGCCTTGCTGCTGTCTTAGCTGCCACAGGTACCTATACGAACTATAGACATTAACCCGCGCCCTGTTGGCCAGCTGCCTTACCGCCAAGATGGTACGGCCTAGTGGGTTCACAGACCCTTCCTGACAACCGGATGGAGAAGAAAAGAGAAAAAGAACTAGAATCTGAGACGTCACCGGTGAGTCACTTAATGTAAATGTTTATTTTGCTTCTAATCAGTAATGTAGTCACTGTATGATCTGCAGCGAGCTAATGGGTGGTTTGATTATGATATGATTTTCTTTTTGTGAAACAGCAACTCCCAGCATATCCATACCATTGTTTCGGCCATGCTGGGAGCTGTAGTTTTATACCGTACAAACCTATGTGGCAAGGGTGGCACTAAATTGAGAAGTATTTGTTCTGGTGCTGTATTTGTGTACTGAGCTTTGTTCTGGTGCTGTATATATGTAATGAGCTTGGCTCTCATGTCATATATAAGTCAGAGCTTGGTTCTGATGCTGTAATTATAAAGGATATATTTATAAGAAGAAAATTGCATGTCAGATGGAATTGTTTTCAATTCATTGTATATTTAATGGAAACCTGTCTGGTAGTTTTAACCTCTTGAACTGCCACCATCTGGTAATACATGACCTCACATTATTTCCAAATGTATGTTTTTTTTAGATGCAGAAAAATCTCTAAAATTAAATTTTAAAACGGCGCACACTATATGCTAACTACTCATTAAAGAGTCATGGATCGGTTGCGCTATCCTACCTCCAAACCCACATTTCCATGTTTGATTGACATCCCCCTGGCTGATACAACTTCCTCGGATATGCCATTGCCTTCTACTACTTGGGCAATCAACATGCAACTAGGTGTACTCTACCCGGCTTCATCGCTGCACCGCGCATGCCAGGGGAGTACAAAAAAAACTTAAGGAAAATTATTTTTTCTTTTCCATTGTTGCCCAAAATTAAACAGTTGAAAGATAGGTCGCATATTAAGGCACCATAAAAAACAAACAATGAATAGGTAAAGTATGATCAAATACATTATTATTTATATTATTTTATATATTTTTTGGATTGTAAAAAATAAATAAAATATGGACATTCAAGCATTGAAGGCCGTGGTCACAAAAGCGTTCTAGGAGGTCTTAAAAAAATATTTCTACTTCTGGATACATTTGGTAGTTTTATCACATATCCAGGAGGAAACTAAAATTTAATTTTCTATTTCGATTATGTCAACAAGCAGGACTGCATTGGTTAATTAGGGTCTGAAAAAGGCCTAGAAAATGGACTCACATGAGGTCATAGATACCAGGTAGACCATGAGGCCGAAGTTGCACCTTAGTGATAGGATCATAACCCTAGTTGGTCCCATCACTTTTCCTAATGGCCAATAACCTGTGCAGGACACCCCTCTCCAGGGGGACTGCATTGTTTACAAAAAAAAAGGGTGAGGCATTAGCCCAAGGGTCATGTACCGGCGTGTAGAGGGTAAGAAACACCAAACACCAGACCCTTCGGTCCTGGGTGATAAATTGTTGCCACTATAATGGGTTGGCCATTTTGATTTTTGCTTTTGGGCCCCTCTCTTTTCTATGTATACCCCTGGACTCATGCCATCATGTTTTATGGAGATTTAATTTTCTTTTTATATTATTTATTACAGAATTCTTAACATCCTTATTCCGGATGCTGTAGATAATGGGATTCAACATTGGAGTGAGTACACCATAAAAAACAGACATGGTCTTGTCTGTCTCAGGAGAATAAGAAGATCGAGGCTGAAGATAAATTATCAGGATGGTCCCAAAGAAGAGGGTGACCACAGTGAGGTGGGAGCCACATGTGGAAAAAGCTTTCTCTCTTCCTTGTGAGGAGCGAATCTTCAAAATGTTGGAAATTATATGAACATATGAACCTAAAGTCAAGATAAAAGCACACATAACAATGATTCCGGCTGCTATATACATTGCTACCTCATTAAGCCACGGATCCTTGCAGGACAATTTTAAGAAAGGAGGCACTTCACAAAAGAAATTGTTGACATGATGAGACCTACAGAAAGGTAATCGGAAAGTGAGTGGCACTTGTATGAGGGCATTTATTAGGCCCACGCTCCATGATGTTGAAGCAAAAAACACACAAATCTTCTTGTTCATAATAAGATTATAATGCAACGGCCTACAGATGGCTGCAAACCTATCAAAAGCCATGACCGAAAGTAGAATACACTCTGTTGCTCCAAATACTAATGAGAAGAACATCTGACAAGCACAGCCCCATAGTGAAATAGTTTTGTCCTTGGATAAAGTATTAGTTAGGAGGATGGGAACTATGGTGGAGGAGAAGCAGAGGTCAATGACAGAGAGATTACAGAGTAAGAAGTACATAGGTGTGTGTAAGGTTGGGTTGGTCCTCACCACAATTATTAGTAAAACATTTCCTGAAAGTGTAATTAGGTAAATAACCAAGAATACAAGGAAACATATAACCTGTAGTTGAGGAACGTCGGATAAGCCAAGTAGAATGAACCAGTTTGGACTTGTTTGGTTTGACTTTTCCATATTATTTACCCAGTATCTGAAAGAAAAAATAATGAGCACTTGATTGGTAAAAATGTTGACCTTGAAGACTGAGGCCATAGCTCCTAGGATTGTTTAAGACACTTTCTATTCTGTTTTTATATCTCTCTTAGACTAAAATGGAGTGTTACTGTATATATGCTTATATTTGCGTATTTTATTGCAGGTCACCACTTCCCGGCAAAAAAAAAAAAAAGACCCCCCAATTAAAAAATGGAGTGCCTTCTCCTCTTCCGCCTCTGAGAAGTGGCCATGATTACACAATTATTCTCTATTATAGCACATTGGACACAGGCGTGTTGTTAGACTCTGAAGATAGGCTACTATGGGGTACTGGTGAAGGTGGAAGAAGCAGATACAATTGAATGTGGCTATAGCTGATGCTGGGAGATCTGGCTGGGAAAAAAACCATGTGGAAAAAGCCGTGGGACAAATGCCCCTGGTGCACAGTGTTAGAAAAGTCAGTGATGGTGTTAGTTGACTTAAGTGGTGTGCAGGGATTGTTGTACCATCCCCATCAGGAATGTCGCAACACAGATTCAGTTGAACAGCACAAGTTTTTATTCTTAGATAAGGTACAACTTGGTCACGAGGCTCAATTCTTGGTAGTTCCAATAGCAGGAAAACAGTCTTTAACTGCCACACTGCCTGGATAGAACCCAATTTTGGCGTCTGTCTCAGAAGCCTGGGGTCAATCATGCGGGGGATGGTTGCGTCCACCTGTACTCGATCTGTGGAGTTTAGATGTAGTAGCCCTCCGCTATCCTTTCACTGTCTCTGTCACCATCAGGTGCTCTCCTGTCACACCTCTGTCGATCCCAGTATAGACACTGTGTCTTTGTCACTGGTGCAAGGCTCAGAGGTGATACCTGAAACCGGCACTGATCTCACCAAGTTACACCAACTATGGAACAAAGGATCTTTTGGCTCATTTTCTCAACTAATCTCTCTCTAACCTTCCCAAACATGATTTTTACAAATATTTACAAATACGCCATGCATTACAACTTCTCCCACCGCCTCCAAATAAAATATATTCTCCGTTACCTTTGGTGGCTCAATTCAAACTCTTGCTCAAACACTGGCATTTCTAAATGCTATAAATCTAAATAACTCCAAACTCAGTCCAATAAACCCAATAAATACTAGTCCTTCTCAATGAACTAGAATATCATCACAAAGTTAATTTATTTCAGTAATTCAATTCAAAAAGTGAAGCTCACATATTCTATAGATTCATTACACACAGAGTGATCTATTTCCAGCATTTTTTCCTTTTAATGTTGATGATTATGGCGAACAATTAATGAAAACCCAAAATTTAGTGTCTCAGAAAATTAGAATATTAAATAAGCCCAATTTCAAAAAAAATTTTAATACCAAAATGTTGTCCTGCTGAAAATTATGTCCAGTATATGCCCTCAATACATGGTCGTGGCTCCTTTTTCATGAATTACTGCATCAATGCAGCGTGGCATGGAGGCGATCAGCCTGTGGCACTGCTGAGCTGTTATGGAAGCCCAGGATTTCTTGATAGTGACCTTCAGCTCGTCTGCATTGTTGGGTCTGGTGTCTCTCATCTTCCTCTTGACAATACCCCATAGATTCTCTATGGGGTTTAGGTCAGGTGAGTTTGGTGGCCAATCAAGCACAGTGACACTAAGGTAATTAAACCAAGTATTGATACTTTTGGCAGTGTGGGCAGGTGCCAAGTCCTGCTGGAAAATGAAATCTGCATCTCCATAAAGCTTTTCAGCAGGGGGAAGCATGAAGTGCTGGAAAATGTCCTGCTAGACGGCTGCGTTGACTCTGGACTTGATATAACACAGTGGACCAACACCAGCAGATGACATGGCTCCCCAAACCATCACTGACTGTGGAAACTTCACACTGGACCGCAAGACACTTGGTTTGAGCCTCTCCACTCTTCCTCCAGACTCTGGGACCTTGATTTCCAAATGAAATGCAAAATTTACTTTCATATGAAAACAGGACTGTGGACACTGAGCAGCAGACCAGTCCTTTTAAATGCGTAGGAAACCTTTGCAGGTGTTTTGTGTTGATTGGCTGATTAGAGTGTGACACCACGAGTCTACAATCTTCAACTTTTACCCAATATTCTAATTTTCTGAGAGACTAAATTTTCGGTTTTCATTAACTGTTCGCCATAATCATCAACATTAAAAGGAAAAAATGCTGGAAATAGATCCCTCTGTGTAATGAGTCTATACAATATATGAGTTTCACTTTTTGAATTGAATTACTGAAATAAATTAACTTTGTGATGATATTCTAATTCATTGAGAAGGACTAGTATTTATTGGGTTTATTGGACTGAGTTTGGAGTTATTTAGATTTATAGCTTATAGAAATGCCAGTGTTTGTGCAAGAGTTTGAATTGAGCCACCAAAGGTAACGGAGAATATATTTTATCTGGAGGTGGTGGGAGAAGTTGTAATGTGTGGCGTATTTGTAAATATTTGTAGAAATCATGTTTGGGAAGGTTAGAGAGAGATTAGTTGAGAAAATGAGGCAAAAGATCCTTTGTTGCATAGTTGGTGTAACTTGGTGAGATCAGTGCCGGCTCCAGGTTTATGTGGGCCCTTGGCAGACACAGACTTAGTGGGTCCCTTTGTGGGGAACTCACAGCAGCAGGAAAATGGCAGAAGACGTCACTTTGTGCCCCCATATAAGCCCTGTTTATGAACCCATATAGAAGTTTGGCCCCCAGTTTGTATCCCCATAAATTTAGTGCCCTCTGTAGATTGTGCCACATAGCCCCCTGTAGATTGTGCCACATAGCCCCCCTCATAGGTAGTGCCACACAGTCCCCTCACAGCAAAGGCGTTACCTACAGGGAGGGGGGCTGTGTGGCACTACCAGGGTGGGAGGATTCCGCTCCTAGACAGGGGCTCCCTCTTGGAACGGAATCCCCGCAAGAGAATCGGCAATGCTCTGGCCGGGGATTCCACTCCTGGGGGAGCCATGACAGCAGTGTCAGCACCCGGTGGCCGAGTGGGCCCCCCGAAGGGTTGTTGGCCCCGGCACTTGCCCGGGTTCACTGGGTGCTGTTGTTGGCCCTGGGTGAGATTATTATTTTTCCAGTTGGTTAGAGATAGATTAGGAATGCCAATTTCCATAGGTCTAGAGGAGTGTCATATAGTTTTAATTTGACCAGTTGTTTTTTAAAATTGGCCACATGGATATTACAGTTCGCATGGTAGATAAGGAGTGTTGTTTTGGAAGTCACTGAAACACTGCTATTAAAAAGTGTTTGAAGTGGTTTACCCTTAACTGGTTGCCGACACAGGACAAGAATACTCGTCCTGAGCGGCGGGTACTTGGCGCATTAGGTTGAGTATTCTCGTCCTGTGGGACAGCCAGTGTCTGCGCGCCACGAAGAGCAGGGCAACGGCTGTAATACACAGCCGCAGCCCCGCTCTAACGGCGGAGAGAAGAGAAACCTCTTCTCTCCGCCGTTATCACCTTGAATGCCACGATCAAAACTGATCGTGGCATACAAAGCAATAATAGGAAAGGAATATCCCCTTTGATCAAGTCACAGGAAATCCCTGTGACGCGATCGATGGCCATACCTGGTATGGGCAGACAGCCCAGGGTCCATTGAAGGACCCCAAGGCTGTCTGACCATATTCCCTGGTGTTAGGTCATACAGAGGTATGCCCTAACAACTGCCTGTGTACAAATAGTACACAGGCTAATATAATGGCATTTTTTGTTTTATGCATATATAATATACTGGCATATACTGGCATATACTGGTATATGGTATACTGGTATATGCCAGTACATTAAAGTTTAAAAATCAAAATCAAAATGAAAAATTCCCCTTATGGGATTAAAAAAAATGTAAAGTTAATTACAAAACAACAAGCAATGTTAAGTAATAAAAAAACTAAATTGTAAAAAAAAAAATACTCATAATACACATTTTTTACAATAAATAAACTTTTTCAAAACATGAAATAATATATGCATTTTGGTATCGCCACGTCTGTAACAACCTGTACAATAAATACATAATTTTTTTCTACATTTTTGCCAAAATAAACATTTATATAAATTAAAGAAAATGTAAATGTACCAAAAAATGTTACCTACATAACGTACAACTTGTCCGGCAAAAAACAAAGTCTCATATAGCTACGTTGGACTAAAATTGAAAAAGTTATGAGCGCCGGGATGCAGAGAGGGAAATATAAAAATAATTGTTCGGTCCCCAAGGCCAAAATTGACCCGCCCCTTTATGGTTTAAAGAGTGCAGTTCAATTTGTACTCATCTTCTGGATATGTCCTTGGATCACAGTGGGAGTATATGGTCCAATATAACAGCTCTATAATACTGTAGAATAGAGGGTTTATTTAAACCCCCTAGTTTGGGATGTAGATACAGGATATCCGCTTTAATTTGTGCTTTTTATTTAATTCCAAAGGAATTGTAGGATTAATATTTGACGTGGTTTCTTATCGAGCAATTCTATTGCAATGATCATGAGTCGTGATTCTCACCTTTCCTCTATTCCCATTTAATCAGTTATTGTTTTTCACTGCCTAGAGGAACATTCTTATAGGTTATCTGGGAACGAAATAAAATGAATAAATACAATTATCAATAGATACTTAATGTACTAACAATGATATGATAATAGGATCTGAAACTTATCATAGGGTGTTCTAGGAAAAAAAAGGATCGCTCCCCCTATCCCTGTCAGGTTTCCTATACCTACTAGTAACGGTTTATTAACTAGAGATCCATTTGATCCAATCACTTCTTGCCCTTCTTTTTTTATTTTCCCCATTCCCCTTTATTTATCATTTCCATTCAACCACTACTGAATAGAATTATTAGTATATTTAATGGATATGTGAAGCCACAATATAAGAAAACCGTATGCACATTTCAAAAATATTAATATTGTCAAAAATTCTACACAGATATTATTGCTGCTATCAGTTACTTCAGTCTTTTTGTTGTATTTGATGAATTTCTTTGTTTTCTTTAGTCATTTCCACCCTTTATATATAAATTTGCAATCCACTTACCTCAACACCATCGGGTTTCCAGTAACTTGTTGACAAAGTTTTATTTTTGGTTTAATAAAGTATTTATTTTGGGTTTTCTTTGTACCCTCTAGCACATGTATATGTGGACATGATGGAAATGGCATTTCCCATAAAGAAAGCTCAGGCTGAGAAATCATTCTTATATATTTTTATTGATCCCAAATGTATTGTAGGAGATCAGAGCCGAAAGTAATTATAAAACTCCCTTGTTATTCATTAGTCTTTACTGGGGGTTATATTTGTTTCTCAGTGTCAGGAATAGAAAACTTTGAATGAATACTCTGACGATATAAACTTATACATATAATTTATTATATTTTATTTATATTTTATGTCTTCTGTCAATAATATATTGATGGTTAGAAAAGAACACCAAAATGCAAAAATGAACAGCCCCGAACCTATGAACCTACTATCCAGCGAAGTTATGGAGTTTGCACAAGACTGCACTCACCTCTAGTGCTAAATACATATATCAGCCATCGACAGTCATCATCTAGTCACAGCCGACATACTAGTCACATCCTACATACTAGTCACATCCTACATACTAGTCACATCCTACATACTAGTTATTCCGTTCTAAACTCTTTCATTAACATCCCTATTAAATTCAATGATATTTTCGTGATGCCAAATGTAATGAGTTGGCTTCAAATCCATCAGATTTCTCTAATTTTTGCACGACAGAATAGCATTGCCTGATACTCTTTTCTGCCCAGTAAAAAGAATAACAAAATCTGATTGATCCCATTAAAGTTAACGTGAACATTTGTGATTACTTATATGGGTTGGCATATTTACAAAACCAATTTTCATACACTCTATTCAGGAATTCTTAGTTAAAAGTAAGGGTGCTCTGTTCATGATCTTCATCACTAGGCCAGAGTGGAGATCGGTACAAATAACATCTGTCCTGTCCAGAATTAAGGTGGCCATACACATTACAATGGCCCAACCTACCGATTTAATCAGAAATGGCCGACCATCTAATGTGTATGGGGGGCCTTCCGACTCTTGACGGCAGATGTCAGAGGAAAGAAGGATTTGGACATTGGAGTTCAACATACCTTTTGTTCTTAGGGGAGATAAGCCACCGCCAGAGGTGTCTGGCAGGGGCTTACTCCCCCTCTCCCCATTAAGAACACATGCACGCTTGACCGAGCTAAGCAAGCATGTGTATGGAACGATCAGAAGGAATAGCTGGTGGCCAAATGAGCGTTTGGCCAACAGGTATCTGATGTGTAGGGCTAGCATTACACAGACATCCCAATGATAAAAATGTGTGTAATGCTAAAATTCTCCTGTGGTGGTGCTGCAGGCAAATTGAACACTTACTGTCAGGTTTCCCCACAGATTACAGCTGTTTGCCAGGGTTGCCAGCAGGGGAATACTTGTGATCAGCTTTATTGTCAAGATACCCTTCCAAAATGTAGAAATTATCCAAAGAGCTCAACCCCTTTAAGCTTTAATCCATTAAAAATGTATCCAACATGATTCTGTCAGCAAAAGAGGCCTTAATGCAGTTGTGAACAAAGCCTTAATTACAGTGGTGAATATATTATATGTGCAACCTGTGCAGATGTACAGGGGCCCAGTAGGTAAGTGGGCCCGCTGTCATATAAGGATTGAGCTCATGAATTTCATGGCTCAATATAATGGGGCACCCATAAACATGGCCGCACCATCCATGAGGCGAGATGAGATTCTCGCCTTAGGCGGCGGCCTCCTGCTTCTCTGATGGGGCATCGCCACTGAAACCAGCCGCCAGCACCTCCTCTTGCACTAATTGTACCTGCATCTATAGCACGCAGATACAAATACATGCATTACCGCTGAATGGCCGGGCATGTTCCAACCAATCAGCACCTTGCAGTGACACTGATTGGCAGGGCAAAATGACTTGCCCCGCCAATCAACGACTTTCAACGATGCTAGCGGCGCGATGACACTTCAGTTGTTGAAAGGCGCTGATTGGCGGGGCACGTCGTTCTGCCCCGCCAATCAGCACCTTTCAACGACGCTAGTGGCATGATGACGCTTCAGTTGTTGAAAGAAGCTGATTGGCGAGGCAAATCATTCTGCCCTGCCAATCAGCGCCTTTCAATGTCGCGCCGCTTGCATCGTTCAGCCCCAGCAGACCTGCTCAGAAGACATGCATTGCCACCGGACGGCGCGGTAACGGGATCATGTGCATATGTCAATTATTTTTTTCTAATAAAATATATATAAAACTGTGAGTGCCATTATCTACAGGAGGTGTGCCCTATCTACAGGGGGCCTATATGTCGGTCACTATATACAGGAGGAGCTATATGTGAGGCACTATCTACAGTGGTGGGCTTTATGTGGGACACTATATACAGGGGGAGCTATAAGTGAGGCACTATCTAGAGTGGTGGGCTATATGTGGAGCACTATCTATAGGGGGAGCCATATGTAGGGCAGCACGGTGGCTCAGTGGTTAGCACTATTGCCTTGCAGCTCTAGAGTCCATATGTGGACACTATCTACAGAGGGCTGTATGGGGGTCACTATCTACAGGGGGGCTATGGGGCACATTGTGTGTGGGACACAGTGTATGGTACTATTATAATCAAGGATAGCGTATGGTTCTATTGTAATTAGAGGTGCAGTGTATGGTGCTAATATATTTAGGGGTGTTGAGAATTTTATCTTTGTTTATAGGTGCAGAAATGTTTTAAAAGTGAGAAGCTAAAGACATCTGAGCGGAAAACTGCAGGAATTGGTTGTGGCTGGGAGAAGTCATCATAGAGGTCTGGACCAGATGGAGAAGAAAAGAGAAAAAGAACTAGAATTTGAGATGTCACCGGTGAGTCACTTAATGTAAATATTTAGTCTGCCTCTAATCAGTAATGTAGTCACTGTATGATCTGCAGCAAGATGATGGGTGGTTTGATTATATGATTTTTTTTGTGAACAAGCAACTCCCAGCATATCCTTACCATTGTTTTGGCCATGCTGGAAGCTGTAGTTTTACGCCGTACAAACCTATACAGCAGGGATTGCACTAAATTGAGCTGTATTTGTTCAGGTGCTGTATTTGTGTACTGAGCTTTTTTCTGAGGCTGTATGTATGTACTGAGCTTGGTTCTGATGTTGTATTTATGTACTGAGCTTGGTTCTGGGGCTGTATTCATGTACTGATGTTGGTTCTGGTATTGTATATACAGTGAAGGAAATAAGTATTTGATCCCTTGCTGATTTTGTAAGTTTGCCCACTGTCAAAGACATGAACAGTCTAGAATTTTTAGGCTAGGTTAATTTTACCAGTGAGAGATAGATTATATAAAAAAAAAACAAACTGAAAATCACATAGTCAAAATTATATATATTTATTTGCATTGTGCACAGAGAAATAAGTATTTGATCCCCTACCAAAATCTGAGGGGCACCAGATAAGCTATTAGAGAGCAAGAGGCCCATATAATGCTCTTGTATGTGGGGCGTCTGCTGTCTCTGCCACCTGTGGTAAAATATTTAAATATTATATTTAAATATTAACAAAATTATTTTTTGGCCGGTTAATAGATATATTAAATTGAAAAACCCCAAAAAAAATTTGGGATTGTAAAAAAAAAAAAAAATACGGACATTCAAGCGTTGAAGGCCTTGGTCACAAAAGTGTTCAAGGAGGTCTTAAAAATGATTTGTACTTCTGTATTAAATAAGTCGTTTTATCACTTATCCAGGAGGAAACTAAAATTCTATTTTCTATTTCGATTATGTCAACAAGCAGAACTGATTTGTTTTTTTAGGGTCTGAAGAGGTCTAGAAAATGGACTCACATGTGGCCATAGATACCAGGTAGACCATGAGGCCGAGATGGTGTCCTTAGTGATAGGGTCTTAACCCTAGTTAGTCCCATAACTTTTTCCTAATGGCTGCTAATAACCTGTGCAGGACTCCCCGCTCCAGGAACTGCATTGTTTACAAACAAAAGTCACCCTCTGGTATTAACCCAAGGGTCCTGTAAGGGCGTAAAGAGGGTAAGAAACACCAAACACCAGACCCTTCGGTCCTGGGTGGCAAATTGTTGCCCCTATAATGGGGGTGGCCATTTTGATTTTTGCTTTTGGGCCCCTCTCTTTTCCATGTATACCCCTGGACTCACGTCATCATGTTTTATGGAGATTTAATTTTCTTTTTATATTATTTATTACAGAATTCTTAACATCCTTATTTCTGATGCTGTAGATAATAGGATTCAACATTGGAGTGACCACAGTATAAACAAGAGACAAGGTCTTGTCTGTCTCCGGAAAGTAAGAAGATCGAGGCTGAAGATAAATAATCATGAGGGTCCCATAGTAGAGGGTGACCACAGTGAGGTGGGATCCACAGGTGGAAAAAGCTTTCTGTCTTCCTTGTGAGGAGCGAATCTTCAAAATGGTGGAAATTATATGAACATATGAACCTAAAGTCAAGATAAAAGCACACATAACAATGATTCCGGCTGCTATATACATTGCTACCTCATTAAGCCACGGATCCTCGCAGGACAATTTTAAGAAAGGAGGCACTTCACAAAAAAAATTATTGACACGATGAGACCTACAAAAAGGTAATCGGAAAGTGAGCGGCACTTGTATGAAGGCATTTATTAGGCCCACGCTCCATGATGTTGAAGCTAAAAACACACAAATCTTCTTGTTCATAATGAGATTATAATGCAACGGCCTACAGATGGCTGCAAACCTATCAAAAGCCATGACCGAAAGTAAAATACACTCTGTTACTCCAAATACTAATGAGAAGAACATCTGACAAGCACAGCCCCATAGTGAAATAGGTTTGTCTTTTGATAAAGTATTAGTTAAGAGGATGGGAACTATGGTGGAGGAGAAGCAGATGTCAATGACAGAGAGATTGCAGAGGAAGAAGTACATCGGTGTGTGTAAGGTTGGGTTGGTCCTCACCACAATTATTATTAAAAAATTTCCTGAAAATGTTATCAGATACATCACCAAGAATACAAGGAAACATATAACCTGTAGTTGAGGAACGTCAGATAAGCCAAGTAGAATGAACCAGTTTGGACTTGTTTGGTTTGACTTCTCCATATAATTTACCCAGTATCTGAAAGAAAAAATAAGGAGCTCACGATTGGTAAAAAAGTTGACTTTGAAGACCATGGCCATAGCTTCTAGGATTATTTAAGACCCTTTCTATGCTGTTTCCATATCTCCCATAGACTATAATGGAGTGTAACTGTATATATGCTTATATTTGCGTATTTACATGCATGTCACCACTTCCCGGCAAAAAAACAAAACCCCAATGAAAAAATGGAGTGCCTTCTCCTCTTCCTCATCTGAGAAGTGGCCATGTATACACAGTCACTCTCTATTATAGCACATTGGACACAGGCGTGTTGTTAGACACTGAAAATACAATTGAATATGGCTATAGCTGATGCTGGGAGATCCGGCTGGGCAAAAGCCATGTGGCAAATGCCCCAGGTGCCCTATGCTAGCAAAGCCAGTGATGGTGTTGGATGACTTAAGTGGTGTGCAAGGGTTGTTGTACCATCCCCATAAGGAATGTCGCAACACAGATTGCAATTGAACAGCACAAGTCTTTATTCTTAGATAAGGAACAACTTGGTCATGAGGCTCAATACTTGGTAGTTACAATAGCAGGAAAATAGTCTTTAAAGAGGTTCTGTGAAAAGTTTCATACTTCCCTATCTCCTAGCTAATCTAATAGGTGCTGTGTTGTAGATAACTACTGTGTTGGTGTTTTAAAAAAAAAAGTTTATTAGTGAGAGATTGAGGCGATGTCTGGTCATTCTCCTGTTGATCCGGTGAACAATCCGAGGGATGAAGTGACAGCACAGCGTGATCTCTCGAGATCATGCTGTGCTGTGACTAAAGCTGGACATGAATGAAGAGAGGTGTATGACGCTGATTGGTCAGCGTCATACACTTTTCTTTACAACGCCCACTTGGTTAAAGTAAAAAAAAATGCCCAGTTGGGCTTTTACTAAAAATTTGCATATATTTTAAAATGCTCATAACTTTGTCACTAATAAACATATTTTTTTAAAAACAACAACTCAGTAGTTATCTACAACACAGATTAGGTAGGAGATAGGGAAGTATGAAACTTTTTGGCATCAGAGGCCTGGGCTCGATCATGCGGGGGATGGTTGCATCCACCCGTACTGGGTCTGTGGGGTTTAGATGTAGCAGCCCTCCGCTATCCTTTCACTGTCTCTCTCAGTATCAGATTCTCTCCTGTCACACCTCTGTCGACCTGGTATAGTCTTTCTCACTGGTGCAAGGCTCAGAGGTGATAGGCGCTCACTACCACCGCACAGTCTCGAAAGGGCGTCTCTGTTTTTTTTTTAGGCCATAAATCAGTAGCTCCCAGCTCTGCTCCTCAGCTCTGCTTAGTCCTGACTCCTCTCTGTTAGACTCTCTCTAGGCCCTGCGTCACTCCGGAGGCTTCTTGCTGGACGCAGATAGCGCACACTCTCTTGGGCACATGCCCAACCAACCTTTTGGCTCCAATTATTCCCCCTATATAGTGTCTACAGCATCTCCCCTAACATGCTGCAGCACAATGTCTGTCTGGCAGTATTTTATCGACATTACTCAGGGTTCCCCGGCAATGGTCACTGGTGAAAGACCTTCATGGGAAATGGCAAGTTAACCAACCACGACCAATGTAATTCTAGCAAAGCCAGGAGGTCGATCAATTAATCACCCAGAACTAGAGGTGAAGCTCTGTTGGATCTGGACATTTCTAATAATGCAGAGCTTGTTGGGAATGTCAATGTTCGTGAAAACCTCAGTAACAGTGATCACAATATAGTTACATTTTACCTATACTGTAAAAAATAAACACAGGCTGGGAGGGCAAAAACACTATTTTAAGAAAGCCAATTTCCCCAGGGTGAGGGCGGCAATTCAGGACATAGACTGGGAAGAACTAATGTCAAATAATGGTACAAATCATAAATGGGAGATTTTCAAATCTACTTTGGGTAAATATAGTGCAAAATTTATTCCAAAAGGTAACAAGTATAAATGACTAAAATGAAAGCCCACATGGCTTACACCTTCTGTAAAAAGGGGCAATATATGACAAAAAAAGGGCATTTGAAAAATACAAATCTGAGGATACAGCTGTAGCCTTTGTAAATTATAAAGAGCGTAATAAAAACTGTAAAAAGTTAATAAAATCAGCAAAAATACAAAATGAAAGGCGGTTGGCCAAGGATAGTAAAACAAATCCCCAAAAAATCTTCAAGTATATAAATGCAAAAATGCCAAGGTCTGAACATGTGGGACCCCTAGAGGGTGGTAATGGGGAGTTGGTCACAGGGGATCAAGAGAAGGCAGAGTTAGTAAATGGGTTCTTCAGCTCTGTATATACAACAGAAGAAAGAACAGCTGATGTAGCTGTTAATGTATCAGTTGATATACCTCCCCGGGACCAGATGGGATACACCCTAGAGTTCTTAAGGAGCTTAGTTCAGTTATTTCTGTCCCCCTCTTCATAATATTTAGAGATTCTCTAGTGACTGGTATAGTGCCAAGGGACTGGCGCAGGGCAAATGTGGTGCCTATTTTCAAAAAGGGCTCTAGGCCTTCCCCTGGGTAATTATAGAACAGTAAGCTTAACATCCATCATGGGGAAAATGTTGGAGGGGCTATTGAGGGTCTATATACAGGATTATGTGACAAAAAATAGTATTGTAAGTGACAGCCAGCACGGTTTTACTAAGGACAGAAGTTGTCAAACCAACCTGATTTGTTTTTATGAAGAGGTGAGCAGAAGCCTAGACAGAGGGGCCGCTGTGGATATAGTGTTTTTGGACTTTGCAAAGGCATTTGACACTGTCCCTTATAGACGTCTAATAGGTAAATTAAGGACTATAGGTTTAGAAAATATCGTTTGTAATTGGATTGAGAATTGGCTCAAGGACCGTATCCAGAGAGTTGTGGTCAATGATTCCTACTCTGAATGGTCCCCGGTTATAAGTGGTGACCCCAGTGTTCCGTGCTGGGACCACTTTTATTCAACTTATTTATTAATGATATAGAGGATGAGATTAATAGCACTATTTCTATTTTTGCAGATGACACCAAGCTATGTAGTAACGTTCAGTCTATGGAAGATGTTCATGAATTGCAAGCGGATTTAAAGAAATTAATTGTTTGGGCGTCCACTTGGCAAATTAAGTTTAATGTAGATAAATGTAAAGTTATGCATCTGGGTAACAACAACCCGCATGCATCATATGTCCTAGGGGGAGCTGGACTGGGGGAGTCACTTATTGAGAAGGATCTGGGTGTAAATCATAAACTAAATAATAGCACAATGTCAATCAGCTGATTCAAAAGCCAGCAAGATATTGTCGTGTATTAAAGGAGGCATGGACTCACGGGACAGGGATATAATATTATCACTTTACAAAGCATTAGTGAGGCCTCATCTAGAATATGCAGTTCAGTTCTGGGCTCCACTTCATAGAAAAGGTGCCCTGGAGTTGGAAAAAATACAAAGAAGAGCAACAAATTTAATAAGGGGCATGGAGAATTTAAGTTATGAGGAAAGATTAAAAGGATTAAACCTATTTAGCCTTGAGAAAAGACGACTAAGGGGGGACATGATTAACTTATATAAATATATTAATGGCACATACAAAAAATATGGTGAAATCCTGTTTCATGTAAAACCCCCTCAAAAAACAAGGGGGCGCTCCCTCCGTCTGGAGAAAAAAGGTTCCATCTGCAATGGCGACAAGTCTTCTTTATTGTGAGAACTGCGAATCTATGGAATAGTCACCGCAGGAGCCGTCACAGCAGGGACAGGAGATGGCTTTAAAAAAGGCTTAGATAATTTCCTGGAACGAAAAAATATTAGCTCCCATGTATAGAAATGTTTACTTTCCCTTTTCCCTTCCCTTGGTTGAACTTGATGGACATGTGTCATTTTTCAACCATACTAACTATGTAACTATGTAACTATGTAAGAACGATCCGTTTATATATATATGTATATATATAGAGAGAGAAAAGCGTAGAACACAGCAACGGCACCAGGACTTCAGAGTAGATGAAAGCAAAAAGTGGATTTATTCACCTCAGTAAAGCAACGTTTCGGTTCAACAGGAACCTTTCTCAAGCCATAAAAAACTAAACAAAGTGCCAAGTATTTATAGGAGGAGTATACATACATCAGTAATAAAGCAATTAAATGCATAATTCCATCAAAACATGTACAAAAGTGTATAATAATGTTATAGAGAAACATTCACAAAGTGCACATAATCCTTCCATTGTAAACCCTATTAGAACCATTCAATATATATGCATGGTATGGTGACAATAATAAAGAACACTGTAAGTGGGAGCAATAAGGGATAATTGGAAGCAGGCAGAAGCTCATTATGTTTAAGTGGTAGTGTACTTACTGTAAGCCGTTCAGTCATGCACAAAATAGAGAAATGCGCCTGACACACTCGTGTGTGTCTACTGCGCATGTCCCAAGATGGCGTCCGCACCGGATATTAAGTCCGGTGGAACGCATCCAACATCAGAGACCCCACTGCGCATGCGCCATGACGGAACATGCGTTCCACCTCTTCTGCGCACGCGGCAGCCGGGATTTTGAACAACATATAGAGCGGGGAATGTTAGTGAAAGCACTAGATCTATAATTGAATGAAGTTCGTATCCTGGTTTATATTGTCCATCCCCCAGAACATTACCTGGGTTTTGGACCATAATCCCCATAGATACGAACCAATGTAGGCAGTGTGGTTTGCCGCCCCCTAGCGGTAAAGACCTAGATATACATGTCCTATTTACTTAATGTAATTTTGACTATAATCACTAATGGGGCAAAATACAGATTTTATATTAGAGAAAAATCCTCCAGCTGGGATAAAATATTCCCAATCTATCTAGATAAGGGAGGGAAAGGAACAGAACGCATCAAAATAAGGCAGTACGCATCAAATATTTAATGATAGGCCCACATTAGAACAGACATAAATATAGATAACAAAAGAGGAAATACGGACAACCACAGCATGAGAACTATAACGTCCACCTAGACAATTCTTTTGGATACATGCTATTTCTAAATGGACTAACACATATACGCTCAATAAATGTCCATTCCAAACATGACATAAACGTTTTTTTTAAAAAACAGGAAGACTTCTGCCGCTTTCCAATGTCTCTCAAAGATTGCTTGACATATAGTGGTGTATCTAAATCATACAAAAAAGAAAAGATGTGAAAATAAGAAATTCATTATATATAACAATATACAATATAAATGGAATATAAAAACAAATACAAAATATCAAATATAAAATATGCATATTCAAAAAAGGTCAAAATAAGACCTCAAATCAAACATACATCAACACCAATTACACCTTAGAGAACGCCAACCTATCATATCTCTACAAGTCCTGGAGAGACGAGAAGAAATTATCCATCCCTATCTCAAATATGTGGACCACAAGGATATTCTATATTCAGTCCCTTAGGAGACATGGTCTCCAATTTAAAAATCCACTCGAGCTCTTTTCTTTTAAGCATCCGACCCCTATCACCGCCACGTCTCAGCTGAGGCACAGAGTCAATGACTCTGAATCTTAACTGTGACAAGCTATGTCCCTTCTCAACAAAGTGTCTCGACACTGGTAAATCCTGCCTTTTGGTCTTGATGTTTGATTTATGGTTTCTCAATCTGAGACGTACCTCTGTAGTGGTCTCACCCACATAGTGGAGCCCACATGGGCAGCTCAGCAAATAAATGACATATGAAGACTGACACGTAAAGAAGCCCTTTATGGTAATTGGCCGACCAGTTTGTGGGTGATTGAACACACCCCCCTTAATCATATTGTCACAGATGTTACAACTAAGACATGGAAAACATCCATGTTTCGGAGGTGCTAAGAACATCTGATTTTTCCGACGTGACCCAATATCGGCCTTGACTATACTATTTTTGATGGTTTTGCCTCTCCTATACGCCATCATAGGCCCTTCCTGGAATTCAGTAACCTTCGGAAAGGCTCTCTCTAACATCTTCCAATCTCTCCTCAGAATCCCACCAATTTGTGGGCTTAATGAGGAGAAAGTGGAGATGAAGGGTAAACGGACATTCTTGTGCACAGCCACCTTACCAGCGAGGAGATCCTGTCTATCCAATAGTTCAACCTTCCGTCTATTAAAATCCAACACATAATCTGGATAGCCCCGCTCAGAAAAATTTTAAATATATATAACATAACATGTAATTCTTTGCCACCACGATCAACAGAATATACCCCTTGGGCCACTCTCACAACGTGGCACATGGAAACACCCAATTACGATAATTTGGCTGTTTTCATATCTCCCACAGACTATAATGGAGAGTGACTGTCTTTGCATGGTCACTTCTCGCCCACAAATAGAGACCAGGCAACCCTATTATCAGAATTGGCATGGGGTCATTCATTGAAACACTACTGAACAGACCTTTTAATATATTTAATGGATAAGTCATAAAGTTCTCCATCAGAAATCCCCTGTTAGGAATATGTGAAGTCACAATATAAGCAAAACCGAATGCACATTTCAAAATGTTGATATTGTCAAAAATTCTACACAGATATTATTGCTGCTATCAGTTACTTCAGTCTTCTTGTTGTATTTGATGAATTTCTTTGTTTTCTTTAGTGATTTCCACCCTTTATATATAAATTGGCAATACACTTACCTCAACACAATCGGGTTTCCAGTAACTTTTTGAGAAAGCTTTATTTTTGGTTTAATTAAGTATTTAGTTGTTTTTTTTTGTACCCTCTAGCACATGTATATGTGGACATGATGGAAATAGCATTTCCCATAAAGCAAGCTCAGGCTGAGAAATCATTCTTATATATTTTTATTGATCCCAAATGTATTGTAGGACATCAGAGCCCAAAGTAATTCTAAAACTCCCTTGTTATTCATTAGTCTCTACTGTGGGTTATATTTGTTTCTCAGTGTCAGGAATAGAAAACTTTTAATGAATACTCTGACGATATAAACTTATACATATCATTTATTATACACAGTCGAGTCCCATTATTATGATGACCACTACTAATATCCAGAGTAACCACCGTGTGCAGCATGGACAGCAGTAGACGGGCTGGGGGTGATCAATAAGGTGCTGGTCAGTGGTCTCAGGTATCTGGAGCCTCGCTGACTGCAGAGCATCCCACATTTACTGGAGGGTGCGTGGGGGGGATCCATAGAGTGAACAAGACAATCGAGCTCCCACAGATGCTCAATTGGGTTCAAGTCTGGAGAATTAGGGGGCCAGGGATATACTTGGAAGTCTTGGTCGTGCTCTTCCAACCACTGTCGGACATTTCTAGCCGTGTGACATGTCGCATTGTCTTGCTGGAAGATTCCATCTGCTCCAGGAAAGACAAACAGCATGTATGGGTGGACGTGATTTGCAATGATGGATTCATATCTAAATCGGTTCAGAGCCTTCCACATGGATGAGTGGGCCCAGAGAATGCCATGAAAAAATACCCCAGACCATAACGCTGCCGCCACCAGCTTGTGTTCCTCCAGCAATGGTTGCAGGGTGTTTGTTCTCTGCAGAGACGGACATAGACTGCAGAGGGCCCGTGTTCAAAGAATGTGCCTGGGCCTCCCATTACATAACCACGCCCGCGTGTTTATAAATCTATACAAATTTATATTGCAAATTTTATTACTAGTTTAGAAGACAAGTAACAAACATAAATAATGCAAATAATTTTCATATTTAACAACTGAGGTTAACACAAAAAAAGCACTCATGTAACTAATTATAATGACTTTATCGTGCAACGCTGCTTCCGTAACTTCCATTCACTTCTATGGGAGTGACAGAAGCAGCGCAGCTTAGCAAGCTTTTCTGTTTTCGAAACTCCAGACCATCTAATCAGGAAGTGGCCGGGAAGCAGCGGGAGACGAGAAAGGCAGAACAGGATTTAGGGGGCCCCGTTCTAGAGATAGGCGCAGGTCCTAGAGGTGGGAACCACATCTATCAGATATCCTGTGGATATGCCATAAATTTTAAAGCATGGCAAACAGCTTTAACTGTATACTGAGCTCCACTCCACTACAAACTTTTTCTACAGACAGGGCAGCAACCATTACCTCCTTGTTCTTTATATTTCCAGTCAGTCTGCTTCACGACGCTCAGCACAAACACCACACAGTAAAAGCACCGGCAGGCTCAGTGGGGAGGAGCAAGAAGAACCCTAACACTGATTGGCTCAGCCAACCAGTATTAGGCTTAATTTCAGCAGTGCCGCTATCCCGGATAAATAACTGGTCCGAAGATAGCGATTCTGCGTGCTAGGTGCGGCGCACTCTATATTGTGGTCTTGGTCACCTAGTGAGCGTCACTGTCAGATGCGTTCCCGTATCATGTATCCCGAATGCTGTAATTGTGTTTCTTCCAGTGCAAAGTCTAGTGTCGCAGTCGAGTGCGTCATCTGTGCCAAGTGTCATCTGTGCCAAGTTTCATCTGTGTCAAGTGTCATGTATGCCAAGTGTCACCTGCTATGCCAAGTGTCGGCCACGCCAAGTGTCTGCTACGTCAAGTGTCTGCCAAACCTTCTACTTAGGTACTCTTGTCTTTTTTTTTTGAAATTCTTTATTTTTGTTGACCTATGAGGTCCTTTTTATAACATAAAGGAAAACATACAACAAGGTAATGTACATTTAGAATACATAATCCAAAGGCAAATGTACAGAAAGAACAATAAGTACATTGTTATCTAATGGCATACTGAATGAAAAAGAGGGAATAACGACAAGGGAGCACGAATCAAGAAAGTGTGGATGGAGCAAAGCTCCCAGACCAGAGAATGAAGAAAGAAGGGGAGAGCGGAAAGAAGCAAGAGAGGGGGGGGAGGGAATCCCCCACAGCACCCCACAGACCAGGATGCTACTGCGGCCGTCTTAGATGATGTCTTTATAGGAGTCCGAATCCTGTAAAACCATCCATTGGGCCCAAGTTTGGCAGAACCTGGAGCTTGAGTCATTGATAACGGATGTCAAGTCCTCCATATGCATGATGTCGTTAACCTGTGAAACCCAGAGGGATAGTGTTGGGGGAGATGGATCCTTCCATCTTAGTGGGATGCAATGACGAGCTGCCATCACGAGAAAGTGAAGCAGGGAACGCTTATACTTGTTCGCTGGGATGTCGCAATGATGAAGAAGAAAAAGGGCCGCATCCATGGTTACATTTGTGTTTGTAACTTCCATTATCACCCTCTTTACACCTTCCCAAAATGGGGTAAGGAGAGGACATGACCAGAAGGTGTGGAAGAGGGTACCACTGTCTTGCCCACATCTCCAGCACATAGGGGACACTGTGGGGAAGATGTTATGTAGGCGGACTGGGGTCCTATACCAACGTGAGAGTAGTTTGAAGCTTGCCTCTTGGTATCTTGAGCAGATGGAGGTTTTTTGAGCCATAAGGAATATACGCTGCCCCTGTGCGGGGGAGAAGGATATTCCCAGGTCCTCTTCCCATTTTGACATGTATATAGGATTGGGCATATCTGGGGGGTCCATGAGAGTTCTGTAAATAGCGGACAATGTGTGTCTAATCAGGTCAGAGCCTGTGCAGAGGGTCTCTAGTGGAGTTTTTTCCTCCTGGTAGGACCTAGGGGCTGGGATAGACGTCAAAAAGTGTCGCAGTTGCAGCGAACGCCATTGCCCCAACGTAGGGAGATCAGCAATCTGGGCCAGGTCTGCAACAGAAAGCCAGTCACCATCCTTTAAGAACCGATCTGCACGATAACATCCCAAGGATTGCCATATACGGAAAACTGGGTCCGTCAAGCCAGTGGGAAAGGATGGATTGCCCAGTATCGGAAACATAGAGGAAGGGACTGGCAAGCACGATGCCCTTACCGAGGGGAGGGAACAGCATACTAATGTTGGGCCTATAGTAGGGTGATGATGGAGATGTCTGAGTTGGCTACGGTGCAGCCATGGAAGGGCCGATATTGGAATAGAGTAAAAACTCTGCTCCAAAGACACCCAAGCCTTAACGGTCGCATGTCTGCACCAATCAACTACCCGAGCAAGATGAGATGCAATGTAGTAAGTGCGGACATCAGGTAATGATAGACCCCCCGATGCCCTAGATCGGCATAATAACGTTCGGGACAGACGTGGAGTCTTACCATTCCATATAAACTTAATCTGAAGAGAATTGACCGTTTTAAAGAACTGTGTTGGGATGGCTATGGGAAGGGTTTGAAATAAATATAGTAGCCTAGGGAGAGCATTCATTTTTAAGATGTTACAGCGGCCCAACCAAGTAAAGGTACCTTTGGCCCATCTGGCAGGGTACTCTTGTCTTAAAGACTATCATTGACTGTTGTTTGGCCAGCTGCTACTCCACTACGGTGGAGCAGCCTAATGGGTCCACATACCCCATAGCCGTGACAGTACGCTCAAGCCATGGATCCCCTTGGTCAACCCAAAACCGCAGTTCAAATGATGCAAGCGGACATGCGTGACCTTTAGGCACGCCAGGATCAGCAACTCCATAATTACTCGTTTGTATCTTCCTTCTGTACCTCCTCTGGCTGCTTCCACTGCTCCACCACCTGCCATCCCTCCTGCCTGTCCTGGGTCTGCAATTTTGTTGACTTTACCTCCTCACTACGACGGGGATCCTAGGACCTGTAGAGGCTTCATCAACCAGTGTACGATCCACTTCAAGTTACGTGCCCCTCTCTTCCCCTCTGATGAGGCCAAGGTCGCTTTTATTTTTTCTCTCCTCTCTGGAAAAGCCCTGGCATGGGCAAACCCCATAATAGAACGAGCGGGCACGGAATTCTCTGATCTGCCACTATTTCTTGAGACTTTCCATACAGTGTGTAGCGTCCATGGCCACAGGCTGTCGGGTTTACTCACCTCCCGACGCCCGCAGCCATGGATCTGTGAGCGCTGGTCCCCATCTCCTTCCTAGGAGACACCAGCACTCACTTCCGCTCCGTTCTGCTGTGTCCCATAGGGTGCGCAAGCACGCTCGTGCCCGGCCTTAAAGGGCCAGCGCGCGCACATAGGAAATCATCATCATCATCATCAACTGCCACGATTTCCTGGTCTATAAGAAGGCCCCAGGCCTTCAGATCCTTGCCTGAGAATTGTTCGTTTTCCTAGTCTGTCTTGCAAATGGTTCCTTAGTGTTTCCCGTTCCAGTTGTTACCCGTGCCTTGTTCCCTGTTCCCCGTGCTGTGCCTTTAGTATCAAGTCGTGCCACGTCCTGTGTCATCTGCCAGAGCTGCGGCCACCGTCTGAACTATCTAGGTACCCTTGTGCGGGACATTGTATTTCTGGGGTTTCCTGTTGTTTGGCCAGCTGCCTCCCCGCTACGGCGGTACGGCCTACTGGGTCCACTAACCCGCTTTGAGACACAGTGTTCAAGGAACCGGGTTGAACATCCTCTGAAACTGCCTCACTGCTGACCCTGAATAAAGGGGAATCAACTGTAGGGGAGTACGACATCTCCTTCCGTTTACTGGCAGTAGAGTTGGCTTGGAATAATGGGGCTTTAGTTGTAACTTTCTGGGAGGGCCTGGCCTCTCATATAATGGATTAACTGGCAGCTCGAGAGCTTCCTGCTTCCTTCGATGCCTAAATACTTTTGGCAACCAGGATTGATATGAGGATCCAAGAGCGCACTCTAGAAGTTCATCGGGATTAAAGGTCTTTTCGACTGGCACCCAAGTTTCAAAGGCCTCTACTGTCCTGTCCTGCTGCACCTCCGGAGGAGCCTATGCAAGTAGACAGACTCCGACTATCCAACCAGGAACAGCAACACAGACGTACGACAGGGTTATGTCTGTATTGTGGCCACAAGGAACATTTCGTGCGCCAATGCCCGCAAAAGTCGGGAAACTCCAGCACCTAGGCTTGATTGGAGAGATGTGAATCTCCCTCAACTAGTAAATTCTCTACCAGACTTTATATTCCTGTGTCTATTGTCACCGGTGAAGCATCACACTCTCTACCTGCTGTACAGGCCACAGCGCGGATCGCCGTCATTTCTCACCTCGCGACAGCCGTGACCGCAGAACCCTTGCTTTTTTTTAGCGTCACCCTCCTAGGAGACGCCAGCACAGGCGGCTGTCCTGCTCTGCTCTGAAACCTTAGGGTGCGCTTGGTGCCGGCCTTAAAGTGCCAGCGCGCGCACATGTGAAATCTTCCCCCAACCAATCCCCAGATCACTATGAACTATAAGAAGGGCTCTGCCCTTCCACTCCTTGCCTGAGCATTGTTGTTGCCTACCCATGTTCGTATTGCAAATGGTCCCTTAGTTGTTTCCTGCTCCCAGTTTTCCCGTATCCTGCTGTTTGTTACCTGAGCCTAAGCATTTAGTAGGAGTCAAGTGTGTCATCTGCCACGTCTGGTATCATCTGCCACGTGTGGTGTCATCTGCCACGTCTGTGTCATCTGCCACCCCAAGCTCCATCCGTACCTAACCTTCTGCTACACCTCT
The DNA here is from genome assembly GCF_050947455.1 of Rhinoderma darwinii. Lineage (NCBI taxonomy): Eukaryota > Metazoa > Chordata > Amphibia > Anura > Rhinodermatidae > Rhinoderma > Rhinoderma darwinii. Next base: position 7,691,005 of record NC_134698.1, on the reverse strand, counting down.
TGTCTGTCTGGACTTTTACAGGTACTCTTGTGCTAAAGACTTTGCATAGACTTTATATAGACTGTTGTTTGGCCAGCTGCCACTCCGCTACGTCGTAGCGGCCTAGTGTGTCCACATAACCCTGCTTACTTGGATTCTGGAGCAGCTGCAAACTTTATCCAGCAGGACTTAGTAGACCGTCTCCACTTGGCTACTGTTCCTCTAGAAAAACATCTGGCGGTCGCTTCTGTTGATGGACCACCTCTACTGGACCCTATCCTGCCTATCACGAAACCGCTGAGACTACAGATAGGAGTCCTTCACTCGAACTAATAACTTTCTATGTTCTATTCAAAGCAATAAACCCCATCCTGCTGGGATTGCCATGGCTTCGCCAGCACGCTCCAGTTCTTGATTGGAATTCCAGAGAGGTCCTCCAATGAAGTCCCCGATGTCTTCCCCTCTGTCTGCCTCAGATTCGTACTTTTCTTTTTCCACTACCTCTGTCTCTCACTGGACTACCTCCACAATACTCTAATTCCGCGGATGTCTTTAGCAAAAAGGATGCAGCAGTCCTTCATCCTCATTGTCCCTATAACTGACCTATTGAGTTGTTCTCTGAAGCGTCACCTGCTGGTCAACGGGTTTACTCTCTTTCCTTGCCTGAAACCCAGGCCATGTCGGATTATGACAAGGAGAACCTGGAGAGGCTGTTCATCAGCAAATCTTCTTCACCAGCTGGTGCTAGATTCTTCTTTGTAAAGAAAAAGGATGGTGCTAGATTCTTCTTTGTAAAGAAAAAGGATGGATCACTCCGACCATGCATCGATTACCTTGGGTTAAACCTAATCACGATAAAAAACAAGTACCCCTTGCTGCTTATCTCCAAGTTCTTCGATAGGATTAGTGGAGCCAAGCTTTTCACTAAGCTGGATCTACGCTTATAACCTGATCCATATTCGCAAGGGTGACGAATGGAAAACCGCATTCAACGCCCAAGATGGACACTACGTGTATCTCGTAGTGCCCTTTGGACTGTATGACGCTGCAGCAGTGTTTCAGAAGTTTGTAAACTACATCTTCCGTGATCTTCTGTATGTCTGTCTGGTGATTTATCTGGACGACATCTTGATCTTGTCACCTGATCTGACGACACATCAGAAGCATGTTCGCCAAGTCCTGTCGCTGGTAAGGGGTAACACGCTAAACTTGAGAAGTGCGTATTTGAAAGAAAATCTTTGCCCTTCCTTGGTTATATTATCTCTGATCATGGTCTACAAATGGATCCAGAGAAAGTGAAGCCTGTTTTGAAGTGGCTACGTCTTCAAGGTCTCCAAGCCATACAGAGATTTCTAGAAATCGCTAATTTTTATCGTAAGTTCATCCCAAATTTCTTCTCACTTACTGCTCCCATCTCAGCTCTTACCATGAACTGAGTGAACGCTAAGGACTGGACCCCTGAGGCAGAGTTGGAATTCTCCAAACTCACGAGCACCTTCACCTCTGCTTCCGTTCTTCATCATCCTGATGTGACACAATGTTTTCATTGGAGTTTGATGCCTCTTCCATTGGTGCTGGAGCACTCTTGTTTCAAAAGCATTCCAAGGGTAAGGAACTATCATTTTGATTTTTCTCCAAAATATTTTATCCTGCAGAGCGCAACTATTCTATTGTGGATTGAGAATTACTCACCATCCAGTTGGCTTTAGAAGAGTATAGACACCTGCTGGAAGGGGCTGCTCATCCCATCATCTTCATAGATCACAAAAATCTTACATATCTACAGTCTGCAAAACTAAACTCGTCAAGCCAGATGGTCATTGTTCTTTGCCAAATTTAAATTCCTGCTTCATTTCCGCCCTGTGGACAAAAACATTAAGGCCCAGTCGTTTGAGACTAACGACTCTGAAGAAAGTCCTCAACATGTTATTGATCCTTCTAGGATTATTGCTGTTAACCCTCTGCAAATCAGGGATATTTCTCCTGGAAAGATTTTTGTCCGTCTTGCTGACAGGAGAAGAATTCTCCGCTGGGGACATAATTCCAAACTGGCTGGTTACTCTGCTGTTCGTAAAACTCAGGACTTTATTGCTCGTCACTACTGGTGGCCCACTCTACCGAAAGATGTCTTGGACTATGTTTCTTCCTGTACGAACTGTGCCCAAAACAAGGCCACTCATTCTAAACCTGCTGGCCTACTCCTACCTCTGCTAGTTCCTGATGCTCCCTGGCAACACATCTCCATGGATTTTATTACTGGCCTCCCTCCTTCTGGATGTACTATACTCTGGGTCATGGTGGACCGCTTCTCCAAGATGGCACATTTCCTTCCTTTAACCGGCCTTCCATCTGCTCCTCCACTGGCAAGTTCGTTTATCAAGCACATCTTTCGTTTGCGCGTCCTCCCCCTTTATATTGTGTCAAATCAGGATGTACAATTTACATCTAAGTTCTGGAGTGCCCTATGTAGACTTTTAGATGTGAAATTGGACTTTTCTTCCAATTATCACCCACAGTCTAATGGCCAAGACGAAAGGATCAACCAGATACTTGAGAAAAATCTTCGTAATTTTGTTTGTTAGAAACAAGACAATTGCTTATAGCTTCTGCCATGGGCCGAATTCTCCTACAACAATCATACTAGTGAATGTACTGCATAGGGGTCCTGAGAGGATGACGGCCCTGTGCAGCATTTAGGTCAGCTGAGCGGGCACCCACAGCCTTTGGGCCCCTGTGCAGCCGACCTGGCTGCACTGGCGATATGTCCGCAGCTGGTTTTCTGATGTTTCTCGCCTGACATGCCAACGTCAATCCGTTCGATTAAGCAGGAGAAGGCAACCCTTTGCCAATTATCGGTGGTCCAATTCCGATACTGCCGTGCAAATTGAAGCCTTAGGAGCAGTGACCATCCGTCTGCTTCGGAGCCCTATACGCAGTAGGGTTCCCTGAACTGTTGTTTTAGAACACGTCTGTAATGGAATCACTAGTTGATCAATTCCCCAGAGTGCGAGTTATGGAATTGCTCTGTAAGCGATTCCCCAAAGGCAGCTGGAGACCATCTGGATAAAGCGTGCAGGTAATCCGCTACCTCAAGTCCATCACTTCGCTGATCAGCAGAGTCTCATGTTACTCTATGGTCTTCACCAGAGCCCAT